>NC_137107.1:6608798-6861798 GCF_949357685.1 Gobio gobio
ATCCTAAAAATACCATGTAAAACGCAGTGCAACTGCACAGCTGTCAGCAGGAAGCAGCTGCGTGCTAATTGGCTGTGCCGCTGCAACTGCAGGAACCTATGCCGAGCCCGCTAGGCGGGAAGGACCAATCAGGTCCCTCTAATATTCTCGCCACAAGGGGCAGCAGAATTTGTATAGCCAAGGGTATAAAAGACCCTGTCTCGCCAGGTTCGTCAGATTATTTCTTCTTCAGCGACTCACCTCGCTGAGCTCTGGATTGAAGCCTGCCTTTGACACGCATCCAGCAGAACTCCCTGCAGCCTTGAGGACGTCGGACTCTCCGCCTTCAGCCTGCCTTCCAGCTGCGCCATCCGGCACATATCCTTTAATACCAATCTGTGTTTTTGCCGTTGCTACACACTCACGAAAAGAGCTGAGACGCTGTTTCAAATGTCTCGTTCCTCCTGTGCCTCGTGTAGAGGTTTTCTCCCGGACGAGGATCGGCACATCATCTGCGTCTCATGTCTCGGACGAGACCACGCGCCGGCCATTTCCCTCGTCTGGCGGCTGCTACTGTTTCCTTCGGCGGACCAGAAGAGGAGGAGGATGACAGCCTTTCGCTTGCTGCATCTGAAAGCAGGTGGTCGGACACCGTCTCGGAGCACGACACTTCGACGCGGACTGCCATGGGCGTTAAAACCTCAGTGGATGCTGAGCTTATGCGCCTGCTCATTAAGGCCGTGGACGACCTCGGTATTGACTGGTCTCAGCCCCAGGAGCCCAGCCTCGCAAGGCTTCTAAGCCTGGACAGCGTTCCCGCTCTACGAGCCGCAGCAGACCGCCGGAGCGTTGAGGTCCCGACCCAGCAATGTGTCGAAACCCGAGCCGCCGAAGCCGTCCTAGCCAGAGGCACAAAGAGAAGGTGGATAATACCACCTCGCTCTCTTCCAAAACGTTCCCCAGCTCCCTTCAATCAGGTGGCTGGGCACATTACATACACAGCCAACGAGCCCGCAAACAAACGCGCTCGCCTGTACACAAACACCAATATTCTATGTCCCCCGGCCCCCTGCACTCAGGCGGCGGGAAACAATTCTCTCGCAATCAGAGAGCCCATGAACAAACGCGCTCCGATGAGTGCCACTTTAACACAAAATTATTGGGCCACCGAGTCCCTGTTACTCAGCGACAGGACCCAAAAATGAATTCAGCCCCTGGCTTCGAAGGCCGAGGCCTGGCAGGCCATTCCCGGCATTTCAAAATGGGTATTGAACATAATAGAACAAGGTTACTCGCTACAGTTTGCTCGCAGATCACCGCGCTTTCGCGCCGTGGAAGAGACAACGGTGAGAAGCGACACAAGTCATGTGCTTCGAACCGAAATATCAAAACTGTTAATGAAAGGGGCGGTGGAAGCCGTACACCCCTCACAGAGCGAGTCAGGCTTTTACAGTCGTTACTTCCTTGTACCAAAAAAAGGACTCAGTGGTCTCAGGCCCATTCTAGATCTCAGACATCTGAACAAGGCCCTTAAGAAGCGCCCGTTCAAAATGTTGTAAATGAAACAAATCCTTGCGCACATTCACCCAGGAGATTGGTTTTTCACCGTAGATCTAGAGGATGCCTATTTCCACATACAAATAGCTAGGACTGTAGCGATACACTAATCTCACGATACGATACGATACACGATATTTAGCTCACGATATGATATATATCACGATATTCAGCCAGTGATACGATTCGATTCGATATAATTCGATACACTTACATAATTTTCTGAAAGATTTAAAGGGGACAGAGTGATTTTTGTGACATCTTGTGAGTGTTTCATTTACTTGGATTGAATTAACTGAACTGAAAACTAAAATCATCAATTACACAATATATGTCTCTGACGGGACAGAGAGTCTACAGCTTGCAAATGCTGGACAAAATGAATCAAAGATGTGTTGAGAAAATTAGTTCCATTTATCGAAACAAGCTTACAAGCCTTTGAAAAGCAAATAAAGTGCAGTATTGCAATTAACAATGGAGTTTTAAAAATTGCAGCAAGTGGCCTGTTCTGAACAGTTTCTTTGACAGCTTTTTTAGCTTGACACTGACATTTGGTAGTATTTCCAGAGTATTTCACGTTTGTGTCACACAGCTTGCAAACCAACCGCGATGCTTTGTCTAAGTCAAGGGTCTCCAACCTTTTTTCATTTGAGAGCTACTTTTTAAAAAAGAAAGTCAAAGAGAGCTACTCATGTTATATAATTCTTAAAACTCTTAAATAATGCATCATAATTCTCATATTAACAACTATCCAAACTGTTTTACACCTGAAAGAGTATAGTAGTAGTTCCAGTAGTCGGTACAATACCACTATTTTTTTTTTTAAATAAATGTTTTATTATATATGATGATAATCATAAGTAAATAATACATAAACATGTAAAGGCTGTATGCTGTTTAAAAGTAAACATTGTTTATAAATGAAAGATCAAGTGAAAAATAAGCAACCATTAATAATTATATAATTAGTATTATTTATTTCATAATTATTATTATTAGTAGAGACGTATTGATTATTATTATATAGAGATGTAGCTAAATTTACTGTAGGCTACAATCTGAAGTCAATCTCTTCACGTTAAACCGAACTTTTATTTTGACGGGTTGCTAAGTCGCTAAGTTGCTAAGTCACTGCTAAGTCGGATGTCAGATACAGCCCTGTGGCCAATTCCGCTGAGGAGAAACCTCCTCATGCAGGCGAAACGGCAGATCTGGCATCCCCGTCCCAATCTATGGGCGCTTACTGTCTGGCCCATCAACGGGTACATGAGAACCTCTCTGAAAATGTATTAAACACTATTTCTGAAGCTAGAGCCCCCGCGACCAGGCGGCTCTATTCAGGCAAATGGTCAGTCTTTTCGGACTGGTGTAAAGCACGAAGCCTGACCCCACATTATTGTGAAGTGTCAGAAGTGCTCACTTTTTTACAAGAGCTACTGGACGCGGGTCGTTCCCCCTCCACGCTCAAAGTTTATGTGGCTGCTATAGCAGCATATCACATTCAAGTGAACGGACTGTCACTGGGGAAGAACGATCTTATCGTACGCTTCCTTAAAGGGGCTAGAAGGCTTCACCCACCTCACCCCCCTTCAGTCCCTATATGGGACCTGTCCACGGTCCTGGATGCTATGAAAGGCTCAACATTCGAGCCTCTGCATTCGGTGAGCTTAAAGCTCCTATCACTAAAGACCGCTTTTCTGCTAGCGATCGCATCAGTTAAGCGAGTGGGTGATCTGCACGCGCTCTCAGTGAGCGCCTCTTGTCTGGAATTTGGGCCAAACGACTCTAAAGTCGTCCTCAAACCAAGACATGGATATGTACCTAAGGTGCTTTCAACTTCATTCAGAGCACAGGTCATTTCACTTTCAGCACTCTCATCATCGTTAGATGAGGAAGATGCTAATTTGCTCTGTCCTGTCAGAGCGCTGAGAATATACATAGAGCGTTCCGCTGCTTTCAGGCAAACTGAACAGCTCTTTGTGTGCTTTGGTGCACGGTTACAAAGCAGACCTTGTCACGATGGATAGTGGATGCTATCTCGCTGGCTTATGAGTCCAAAGATCTCAGCTGCCCTATAGGCATCAAAGCCCATTCTACTAGAGGCATACTGGTCCACTGGCATTTCTCTGAATGATATCTGTGCGGCGGCAGGCTGGGCCTCCCCGTCCACTTTTATCAGGTTTTATAATTTGGATGTCCCTGCCTTACAGGCTGGGCTTCTCGCTGTGTAATACATATTAACCCCTTAAGGCTCGACAGTCTGGTCTGGGTTAAGTATTTGTATAAGTCATAAGCACATTCCTTATATGACTCAAATTGTCTGGTCATTCAATATTCTTTGGCCCGACTATGTCTGGTCTATACATATATATATACTACACGTATCTTTGCGTGTTATTCTCATTAAATGAGAGATGGTGGTCCAGTGGGTTAAACCATGGAACTAGTGTGTCCTTGAGCAAGGCACTTTACTCCATGTTGCTCCAGGGGGATTGGCACTGTAAGTCGCTTTGGATAAAAGCGTCTGCCAAATGCATAAAATACTAAAATACTAAATGGTCTGGCTCATATTGGGGACTTCTATAATATCATATTTACAGGCCCACTTAGGTCGGCCTGGGTATGGTGTCTCCAGGCTTTCAGAGCCGTTAAGCGAGCACAGCGTTTTGCATTAGGTCCCCTAGCGTTTAGCTAAACGCAATACGGGAGTACTCTCAAAAGGGAACGCTTCGGTTACTAATGTAACCTCGGTTCCCTGAGAAGAGGGAACGAGTATTGCGTTTGCTTGCCGTGCTTCGCTTGCTCAGGGAGTCGCTTCAGTCGATTAACCTGACGAACCTGGCGAGACAGGGTCTTTTATACCCTCGGCTATGCAAATTCTACTGCCCCTTGTGGCGGGAATATTAGAGGGACCTGATTGGTCCTTCCCGCCTAGCGGGCTCGCCATAGGTTCCTGCAGTTGCAGCGGCACAGCCAATCAGCACGCAGCTGCTTCCTGCTGACAGCACTGCGTTTTACATGGTATTTTTAGGATAAAAATTTCCTTCAAAATCTCGAGGAAAGAGAATTCCCCTAGCGTTTAGCTAAACGCAATACTCGTTCCCTCTTCTCAGGGAACCAAGGTTACGTTAGTAAACGAAGCGTTGTAATGTATCCTCAACATACTTTCAGATGGTCATTCATGTTTATTCTTTAGTAAGAGATGATCGATCACCTTCACAGATGATCGCGTTCACGTGCGTGCGCTTGATCAGTGACCAGTCACGCCACATAGAGCGTCAAAACGGCATTTATTTTTGAATTTCGTGATAAAATGGACTGAATACTTTATGTTCGTGTGGGAAATCGGAATGAAGTGTGTTCCGCGCTTAAAACAAGCCGACTGTGAACTGTTAAAGATTGCACCCGGAAACCGTCCGGTAACGTTACACACGTTCACCGAACCCCCCGCCCCCCCCCCCCCCCCCCCCCAAAACAAAAACTCTCTGGTTCTACGCAATTCACGTAAATGACCCAATTGCCCAAGAAAACGCAGATTGTCGCCGAAAAGCGACAAGTTTTCAGGTGTGTAAAAAGCATCCCCCTTCGTTTTTTTTTCTTCACAAATCGCACCCTGATAATAATAATAATAATAAAGGAATTTAATAATTAAAGGATTAAAGGGATTTAAGGGAATAAATAAATAAATATGAATGTTAAAGTTCTAGGTCTAATTGTAGCCTAGTTTTTGAAGTAATCAATTTAAACTATTTTCAAATATTTTATTTTAAAAGAGTTCACTCTTATTCGTATGTCTAATAGGGCTATGTAGAAAATGCAAAAATGTTTGACTCGTCGTCACATTCATTTATTAATTACATTAATCATGATTGCATTTTTTCAATTCAAAATAGCGAAATATCACAAAAAGTTGAGTAGTTTGCAGTCTATTACTGTCGGTAGCTGAACATTTCTATCATAAAACAGTTGTCTGAGACTTGCATCTGATTACATCTTCCACAAACTCTCGTTGCGTGTGACAGTGACAGTGTGACAGTAAGCCCCGCCTTCTTTAATTTGATTGGCCATCTCGATCATTATGACATTGACGAGCACTGTTAGACAACTGAGGTAGAGCAGCCTAAGAAAATTAATCATCCTTTTAGTCATCCTTAAAACAATCGGCTTTACTCATGCTACACTAAAAGGATAAGACAAATTAAATGAGAAAATATTAATTATATTATTTTTAATTTTTTTATTCATAGCTCAGACAAAATCATTGCCCCCCCCCTCCCTCCCCCTTATCTGCCACGCCCATTTCAGGTCTTTGAGTCTCCACTAATAAGATCATCATTTGAATCAGGTGTGTTTGATTAGGGACACATGCAAAATGTGCAGTGTTGGTGTGCCTCCAGGATCGTGGTTGGGAAACACTGATTTAAGCATTACATAACCGACTGTCACTTGAACTGACATTGACCTCATTTTGTTTTTGACATTAAAAATACACGAAAGAGAGCTCCCAAATCACTTTTTTGTCTGTTTTTTAAAAACATCTATATAGTTTTTATGACTTTGTATTTCTGTTTTAGTTAGTAGGCCATATCAGGTTAAGCCAAAGCTTCAAATAAGTAATTTTTTTATTTTTTTAATTATTTAATTTCAAGTAATTAAGTTTTTTTAAATGGTTTTAGTGAACTATTATAACCCTGATACTTTATTGAATGTGTGTCTAATACTGGTCTTTCCCCCTGACTATGAATTAAATGGGAATGAAATTAAATACAATTTATTGTGTAAGCAAAAACGAATATATAATGCGTGACTTTTAATGATAAACAAGCTCGAAATACACATTGACTCTTATTTTGAAATGTCTGTGCCTTACTATTGCAGTTGCAGGAGCTCATTCAAGTTCAGGAGATAAAATATGCATTGTTACAACCGTCTAAAACATATTACTATATAAACATCGTAAAGTAAACATTGTCATTATTCATCAGCATTAGTTCATAAACAATATCCTGGCATAAATGTGCGCTATTCATTGATTGTGAGGCGCTCTGGAGCGCTGGATTGGGGATGAGCCTGTAGGCCGTGTGTTTTTATTAAACGATTATTTTGCTTCTCTTTTTTGCTTTCCTTTTTTTTGCCCTTATAGTTCACTGCTAAGGTTTGTACCATAAATATGTTTAACTATTAGAGGTGGGATATTTTTTTTCTAAAGAAAAAGTGCATTTCTTGTTGATTTTAAAATACTTGAAGGAAACAGCTTCAGCAGTTATTGTCCATGGGTTGTAACATTTCTTACAGATTTCTGTTTGTTATAACTGTTACATCAGATAGATCAATTAGCACAGTAGGCCTACATTAGCCTACATTTATTTGAATGTGATTGTGTGTGTGAATTAGCGTCTCTATTAATTATGAAGCTGTGGTGTGTAGTTACTTCAAAGGTAGATAAAAATCTATGCTATAACGGTTGAGTTTCTAAGCTACTTTAGTGATGAATCACAGGACAGCGTTGACAATGAGTTTCTGCTCCTCTCTGCGCGCGATCTTCACGTGATGTGTGAGCTACTGCCTGCGAGTGTGTCACAATATATCAGCGCAGTATAGCTCAATATAATGACACGCATCCGATGGTCTAAAATCGCTTCAATGTTCAAACGGGCAGGCATTAAAACACATACAATTGACAAAGTTTTGTGAGGACGCAAGTGAAAGTGATCTGGCCTCAGGGTGTGTGCTGTCAGAGACTCGACACACCTCGGCTCTGTGTCACAGCTTCAGCCGTCTGTGTGTGTGTATCAGCGCATATAAGAACAACTATTAACTTATCTGTATAAACTGTGTAAAACATACAATTACCATAGTAATTCTGAGCATCCAGATTGTATAATCAAAGATAAATACTCCTGAATTTTTCTGTGTGCCTGCAAACTGCACTTGATGTGACTGACGGGGCGGAGTCACGTGACTAAAACCGAAATAACCGACATGGGGAAATTACGTGGGTTAGAGGTTATACATTTCGGTTTCGATTACTTTTCGATTAATCGTCCAGCCCTAACGCAAGTGTTTTGAACTGCGGGAGGCGTTACACTTTCTGCGTAAGTTGAATACGGAAGGTGGTCATTCATTGCCATTATAATGCTTGGATTAGCCAGAACATTTTTTAATAGAACTACGATTGTATTTGTCTGGAAGAAGAACGTCATATACATCTAGGATGGCTTGAGGGTGAGTAAATCATGGGATCTAGTTTTAGATGTATTGTGATACACCAACCTTGTGATTCTTCCTCAAACTCCATCTTTACTGTCTGTAGTTTCTCCTGGAGTAATTCCTCCTGCTTGATTCTTCTTCTCCTGTGGGAAGATGAGAATATATTGTTATTATTATTAATATAATATTACTCAGGTGCAGATGTTTTACTCTAATAGTATGGTAAAATGGGGGAAGATGCCCCCTCATGAACAATGTGGATTTACTTTTAAACCATAACATATTCAGATATAAGTGTATCATGTGCAGGATGATGATGCATCAGCCAAAGTGTTATTATAGGAAATAAGAAACATTTGTTAATAAAGGTGTTATAGCACAAAATGTCTAATTATTAAAGGGTAAGATGGCCCCTGGTGTCAGAAGCACACAAATAAACTTTACAGAATTTATCAATTACTTTTGATAAAATTATTGTAATATTTATATATATTTAAAAGCATCATTAATGTAAAATACTAAATCAACTGTTCTATTTAACATATTATTTAAACAATTTAGTTGAATAATTGAATAACTGATGACAGACAAAGCAGAATCCCAGTAAAAGAGTTTCATCTGAAAGGTAAAATTATGTACAGACTTATGCATGTTAATTTAATCCATATTTTAATTTAAGATATGTCATAATATTTACACAGTGAAATCAAATGTAATGATACTTAATTCTTAATTTCACAATTAATTGAATTTGTAAACGTGATTACAATTACGGGTGCCACAGTTATGTAATTGTTCAATAAAATGTAATCGCAATTACAAAAAAAGTCCACTTACTGTATATTATTCTGTGTACTTAAGATAACCTGTAGAAAGAAAAAAAACACAAGTTTATTCCCTATTGTTTTTATCTTTAGTAAAACATCATAATACCATGCATTTTTACTTGTATTTATTTTTGACTTTTGAGGCTTAATGCTATATAATCGTAACTAATAATTGTACAATTTCAAAGGAAATAATCGACAATTATGATTTTTGTCATAATCGTGCAGCCCTAATTTCACTCAACTAAACTAAAGGTTTTAATGAAAGTGACGATGTCTGAAATGTACATCTAATTCATGGAATACTGAATAATAACTCCATTAATTATATTGTTTACATTTAAAAAATAATAACACTAGTAACAACAGGCCACTTGGCGTCTAGTCTACTATGCTAATTCTGGGTTGCTCATCTTACCCCAAGGGTCAACTTTTATCTTTTTACTTCAAAATAAAAGCTATAACTTTTACTCTACGAATAAAAAGAACATTAATGTGTCCACAAATCCCTCATTCAACTTTGATAATCAACATAAATGTTTTTCACTATTTTCCAGAGACACAAAATTAGATCTTCAAAACTTCAAAATTGTTTCAACTAAATGTCATAAATGGTGAAATTACTAAATTAAAAAATAGTTATTCATCAAAAGTGCTGAGATTGTGTGTCAGGACGGGGGTTCATCTTACCCCATGTCACCATTGTTTAGAACCAGTTATATGATTTTACTAACTTTAATGTTGAGGTGATATGATTAAATGATGCCAAACATCAAACGAGTGTTGTGTTTGTCTACTATAGCTGTTATTTCTTCATGGTATTAAGTGTTTATTTTCTCAATAGTGGTGTTATTATCAGAAATGAGCTCTATATTTCTACATTTCTACATGCTGTAATCAGACATCGATTAAACGCGTGAATGTGTGCAAATTACAGACAACAATCGCAAATCAGAGATGAAGATTTAACGAAAAACTCCAGTTCTTGTCGAGCTAGTTCAATGCATGTAGGATATAAGTTGTCAGATTTAGATTTCTCCTGATAAAAACTGAAATAAATGTACTCACAGTCGGATAAACCAGATTTACAGTTATGATGGAGACACGATGAAACTTCACGAGGTAAAAGCAAATGGCGACATCTAGAGGAACATCTGTGGCACTGCAGAACTCCCGCCGCTGAAGTGAGGGGCGGAGCTTATAGAGTCTGGACTGTGATGACGTGTTTTAACGGTTATCAGCATTGCAAAGTTTTTTTTATATTTTTCATTTGTGTGAAAATAATGTCATTATGCAAATTTATAGCAATAGACTTTGTATGATCTTTAAAAAAATAAAAATAAAATAGTTAAATACTGCTGTGAGTGTGTTTCCCTTTTCACAGACCGTGATGACACTTTTAAGGTCATCAATATTGTAAACCCTGCAACGTATTTTGTATTTTCATTTAAAAAAAATGTTATGTACATTTATAACACCAATACTTTGTATCAAATTACAAAAACAAGTTACCGCTGCTGTGAGGGTGTTTCTAATAGTGTCTATGGGAGTGAGGGTAAAAATTTACATATTTCTCTCTTTTCACTGCCGTTATCAATCTCACTCTATTTTTTCCCTCTTTTTGAAAGTTGTGAAATCACTATTGTGGCGTTTTTCTTTTGCTATTCAAGCAAATGGGCACACAAAACATGTTTAATGTAGCTGGCACAGCAGCAGGCAGTGATGCCCACAGATGGCTTCACATCACAACTGATTGATTTCATGCTTTTCAACATGTTCTTAATGCATCATATATGCACAATTAATGAGATTAACTCCTCAAAATAAACAAAACACATCCTTTCATAAATTGTTGCCATTTCTGAACTATTATTTTGACCTTAAATGATCAGACTTCACCTTTTTAGCATTTGTACGGTTTCTCTCCAGTATGAATTCTCTGGTGTGTTTTTTAGCCACTCTGGCTCTGTTCATTTTCATAAAAAATATATATTAAACATATTATAGCCACACAAATGTGGTTCAGGCAACGCATAGCCTATAATGATTATCTTAACTGCATGGATATTTATAACAAAACGAAATAAAACACAACCCTGCCTATTTTCGTTTACATTAAAACAATTATTAAACATTAATATGTGGTTCAGACAATAAGTGTGCATATATATGATTATCAATGTAATAAAATTAAATATGACATAAAACAGAACCCAGTCTCTTTTTGGTAAATGTCAGTTTATGTGTGATCAATAATAGCCACTATAAAAGTATAAGTAAAAGGTATAAGAAGCTATACAATAAATAAAGCAAACAATTCAGTCAAACAAAGTCAGCGCTAGTAGGCTAGGCTACAATGGCTTAAAAATAGCTCAAATAGCCTAAAAAATAAAGTTATGAAATTTAATTTTGCCCCCAGACAAATTTTTTTGGCAGGAAACAAATTATAGATTCATGAGACCAAAGATCGGCCATTAGATATAAACAAGACGAATCATATCTCGTGTTTAACCACTGCAGAGACATCAGAGCCAGCGGCAAACGTCAGAAGGATCTCACAACTCCAAAAACACTATGAGAAAACTAAAAACACCGCTGTGTGTTGCTCTGAGACGCACAACAGTTCTGCTGTGACTTTATAGGTAATATTTTCATTGGCAAAACTGAGCAAAAACAGACAGTACTGTCTAAAATATAACACAATATTAACTTCTTATTTATTGAACTGTTGTATAAAATCAATATCACATTTGCACTCTTGCTATTCAGGACAAAACCGCACTCGTGTGATTCTCGTTTCTCATGTGATATTGCTTATTGAAACCTTTTTATGACTTTGATAATTAAAAAAAATGACTCTATGCATGTTACAAACAGAGGTGACACGGATAACAGAGGCGGGTGAAAGCAGAGTTTATTTGCAGAACCATGATGTGAGCAGATGAGGTGAGAGTCAGATATGGCAGTTCAGGTGATTGCTGGATATGAAGGTGATACGATACGTTTCTTGATAGTAGAACAGCGGGACAATGAATCGAAGGAGACGAGGACCAGGAGACAGGACGAGACGAGGAGACGCTCAGGAGACGAAGGAGATCAGGTAAGTTGTCAGGTGAGTCCGAGGAAGCAAGCATGAGTAGTAGCATGTGCAAACGATACCGGACAGTGACGGAGTGTGAGCGTGGGGCTTAAGTGCAGGTGGTGATTGCTGTGATGATGACGTGCAGGTGTGTGTGCTCAGTACTCAGGTGATTGGGATCGTTGTGGTTGTGAGAGGGTGGAGCCTGGCGTGCTTGTAACATTACCCCCCCCCCCTCCACGGCCATCTCCTGAGGGACGAGGACCCCGACGCCGTGGTGGTCGACCTCTACCCCGAGGTGCCGGCCGGTCAGGGCGGGTAGCGTGGAATGTCTCCAGTAGGTTCGGGTCAAGGATGTCATGCCTGGGTACCCAAGATCGTTCCTCTGGGCCGTACCCCTCCCAATCCACTAGGTATTGGAGTTGACCACCACGACGCCGGGAGTCCAAGATGTCCTGGACCTGGTATGCTGCGCCGTCGTCAACGAGGAGAGGAGGAGGCTCAGGGGTAACGCCAGGCTCTGGGGAAACAGAAACAGAAGGGAAGTGAGGTTTCAGAAGGGACACGTGGAAAGTGGGGTGAATCCGGTATTGAGGAGGTAACTGGAGTTTATACGTGATCGGATTGATCTGCTGCAGGCCTGAGGAACACAAGCCCCCCGATCTGTAGAGAATCAACAACTGGCTGAGGATCTGAATGCATTCTACTGCAGGTTTGAAAAGCCCAGTCTCACACCACACACCCGCTCTGATCTGCACTTCACACGTCCCCCATCACCTCCTGCAACCGCCATCCAATCTGAGCTTAAGGTCTGTGTGGAAACTAGGAAAGCTTCAGGCCCAGACAGCATCTCATCTGCCTGTTTGAAAGCCTGCGCTGACCAACTGGCCCCAGTCTTTACGCAGATCTTCAACAGATCATTGGAGCAGTGTGAAGTTCCCTGTTGCTTCAAACGCTCCACTATCATTTCCGTCCCCAAAAATCCCAAAATCACTGGACTTAATGACTACAGACCTGTCGCTCTCACGTCTGTGGTCATGAAGTCGTTTGAAAGACTGGTTCTGGCCCACCTGAAGGACATCACTGGACCCTTGCTGGATCCTCTTCAATTTGCCTACAGAGCAAACAGGTCTGTGGATGATGCAGTCAACATGGGAGTGCATTATATCCTGCAACATCTCGACAGACCTGGGACTTATGCAATGATCTTATTTGTGGACTTCAGTTCGGCCTTCAATACCATCATGCCTGATCTTCTCTCAGCTAAACTGACCCAGCTCTCCATGCCATCCTCAATCTGTCAGTGGATCTCCAGCTTCCTGACAGACCGACAACAGCTCGTGAAACGAGCTGGGGAAACTCACACTCCCATCACTGGCGTCCCCCAGGGGTGCGTTCTCTCCCCACTGCTCTTCTCCCTGTACACCAATGACTGCAGTTCTAAAGACCCACGCTCAAAACGGTGGAGATGATAGTGGACATCAGGAGGAACAGACCAGCTCTCCCCCACTCACCATCATGAACAGCACTGTGGAAGCAGTGGAGTCATTCAGGTTCCTGGGCACCACCATCTCTCAGGACCTGAAGTGGGACAATCGCATTGACTCCATTGTGAAAAAGGCCCAGCAGAGACTGTACTTCCTTCGTCAGCTGAGGAAGTTCAAACTCCCACAGGAGCTTCTGATTCAGTTCTACTCGGCTGTCATTGAGTCTGTTTTATGCACTTCCATCACTGTCGGGTTTGGTTCAGTTACCAAATCTGACATCAGGAGACTACAACGCACAATCCAGACTGCGGAGAGGATTATTGGTGCCTCCCTGCCAACCCTCCAGGACCTGTACTCTTCCAGAGTGAGGAAGAGAGCAGGGAAAATCATCACAGACTCCGCTCAACCTGGACACCGCCTGTTTACCATCAGGACGGCGACTCCGATCACTGGCCACTAGAACATCTAGGCACAGGAACAGTTTCTTCCCACAGGCCATTTCCCTCTTGAACAGTTAAAATAACCCCCCCCCCCCCCCCAATATAATTTCTGTCTCATTCTGTGATGTGAAGCCTGTCAGATTACAAAAGTAGCTTATTTCAAACACTCGATTAAGTGTTCTCTTTTGTTGGACAACAGGTTTGTAAACGCTTCTCATTACAAGTTTGGAAAGAGGTTGATGCTTTTTTCTAATGCACATTAAGGGGGCTTTAACACTGGGCACGTTTGCTGTGGTCATGTCCAAACGCGATTGTTCCCGGTGTCCCCCGCAGCGCTGGTCTGGTTTCACACTCAACTTGATTCTATCGAACCCTGGTGCACTTGTTCATCTTACGTCATCAAAAATGTGCACGGCGGATGATAGAAAACACACTGCCGTAAATATATTGTGTTTTTATTAATTTGGTGCTATTATGCGCAGCTGAGTAAACGACTCTTGGGTTTACTGTATGTGCGTCGCATGAAGTTCATTTGTTGCCCTGATTGCACGCATATGCACGAAGACACGCGTATCCAAGGTAAATCATCAACACTGTTGTGAATTCCCTGCTGTGAGGAGGTCACGTCACAGCAAGCCGCTTCATGCAGAGACTGAGGGACTGTTTGCGCATGCGCAGTGTGTTCGGGGAAAATTTCCTGTGTAGTCAATAGTTGGCCTTTCACTGACAGTCCGTGGTCTTCATTGTTACTTTGTACAACAGTGTGCGTCGGTGATGATGTAAGTTACATGATGAGTAGATGTTGTTTATATATTTGGATGTGGCGTGATCTATTAATATTACCGGGGTAATATGTTATTTGTTAACTTTCTATTTAGCATGTGTTGCTGAGCCCCGTGAAACAGACGGCCGGATATGTAGTTAATTACCTCACATTTATTTCCTTATTCTACTGTTTATTTAGCTGTGTGGTTTGTTTATAGAGGCCGTTATTGTT
This sequence comes from Gobio gobio, assembly GCF_949357685.1. Lineage (NCBI taxonomy): Eukaryota > Metazoa > Chordata > Actinopteri > Cypriniformes > Gobionidae > Gobio > Gobio gobio. The sequence goes on from NC_137107.1 coordinate 6,623,375, forward strand.
TTGATGTTAATGTGTCAAATTACAGATCGGTAGTTGACGGAGCTTTCTCAGTTTAGCTTGGTCACGTGATCTACCTCTGGCGCGAAGCTTTGGTGTTGATTAATGATCCGACACTGACCCTTAGTGGCGATTTGCAGTATTACACACTGTTCATATCTGTTGTAATTCATGTTATTTTATCATTATTTACCATTGATGCCACTGAACTTTAATTAGGGGCCAAGCACCGAAGGTGCGAAGGCACCTATTGAAACTGTTCCCGTTCTTATTATTAGGGGCCAAGCACCGAAGGTGCGAAGGCACCTATTGAAACCGTTCCCGTTCCTATTATTATTAGGGGCCAAGCACCGAAGGTGCGAAGGCACCTATTGAAACCGTTCCCGTTCTTATTATTAGGGGCCAAGCACCGAAGGTGCGAAGGCACCTATTGAAACCGTTCCCGTTCCTATTATTATTAGGGGCCAAGCACCGAAGGTGCGAAGGCACCTATTGAAACCGTTCCCGTTCTTATTATTAGGGGCCAAGCACCGAAGGTGCGAAGGCACCTATTGAAACCGTTCCCGTTCTTATTATTATTATTCATCTTCTTCTTCTTCTTCCGCCACGAAGTCTATGGCAGCCCATAGAACCGTATGGTAAAAAGTTGTGAAACTTGGCACACTAATAGAGGACAGTCTGAAATGTCACCGTAGCAAATTTGGAGTCTCAAACTCAATCCCTCTAGCGCCACCATCAGTCCAAAATGTGACTCATGTTTATGCTAATAACTTTTGAACCATAAGGGCTAGAAACAAAATTCTTTTTTCCTCTGATTCCTTTGCTCAAGACGATTCGATTGCACCCTATGACGTCATTTTCCGTCATAAAAATTTTCCCGCCATTTTGAATTTTTCGAAAAACCTACTTTTACGAACTCGTCCTAGACGGTTCATCCGATTTGCACGAAAATTGAACCAGATCATCTTCAGACCATGCTGACAAAAAATCTTGCAAATCAAGTTGATTCGTCAAATCATTTGCGATAAACGCGCAAACAAATTTTACGTAGCGGTTGCAAAAACACACTTAAGGCAATATCTCCGCAACGCTTTATCGTATTCAAACCAAACTTGGTACATGTCATCACAAGCATGACTTGAGGCAACATGCAGTGTTTCGGCGCAGCGCCACCTACTGGTCCGGAGATACAAAAAATGGCTGTTTTTGCTTATAACTTTTGAACCGTTTGTCCAAAAATCATAAAAGTGGTCTCGTTAGATTCAGGACGGCATGCCGAGTCGTCTGATATTCAATTTTACCATATCGGCCATTTTGGCTGTCGGCCATTTTGAATTATGTGCTAAAATGCTATATTTTACAAATGCATTAGTGTATTGTTACTAAACTCGGTATGTGACTTCCACTCCATGCCCTGAAGGTACTCAAAAAGTTTTGGGGCAGTGCCACCTTGTGGTCAAAAGTTATAACAAACTTGACAAAAATGCTAATAACTTTTGATTTAATTAGCTTAGTATAATGAAACTTGTCATAATACATTCATTGGCTCATGCCGATTCAATTGCATCCTATGACGTCATTTTCGGTCATGATAATTTCCCCGCCATATTTAATTTTCCAAAAAACCTACTTTTGCGAACTCGTCCTAGACGGTTTGTCCGATTTGCACAGAAATTGAACCAGATCATCTTCAGACCTTGCTGACAAAAAATCTTGCAAATCAAGTTGATTTGTCAAATCGTTTTTGATAAACGTGCACACAAATTTTACGTAGCGGTTGCAAAAACACTCATAAGGCTATATCTCCACAATGCTTTATCGTATTCAAACCAAACTTGGTACATGTCATCACAAGCATGACTTGAGGCAACTTGCAGCGTTTCGGCGCAGCGCCACCTACTGGCCCGGAGATACAAAAAATGGCTATTTTTGCTTATAACTTTTGAACTGTTTGTCCAAAAATCATAAAAGTTGTCTCGTTAGATTCAGGACGGTATTCAGAGTTGTCTGATATTCAATTTTACCATATCGGCCATTTTGGCTCTCGGCCATTTTGAATTATGTGCTAAAATACTATATTTTACAAACGCATTAGTCTATCGTTACGAAACTTGGTATGGGTCTTCCGCACCATGCTTTGAAGGTACTCAAAAAGTTTTGGGGCAGTGCCACCTTGTGGTCAGAGGTTATAACAAAATTTACAAACATGCTAATAACTTTTGATTAAATTAGCCTAGTTTAATGAAACTGGTCATAATACATTTATTGGCTCATGCCGAGAACATAGATACTAATTTTGCCATATTTGGTCAAACATCCTGTCCTCAATGTTCTTATTTGATCAAAACCTACTTTTTCAAACTCATCCTAGACCGTTTATCCAATTTCCACCAAAATCGAATCGTATCATCTTCAGACTATGTCAACAAAAAGTTAGGGATTTTGCATCAATAGATGAAACCGTTTTTGTAAACCGCAGTGACGAAGTTGAGCCATGATGCCAAAATGACTCTTGAGGCTGTATCTCTGCAATGCTTTGACATATTGGCATCAAACTTTGCATGTGTCATTGTTCCCTTATTCTGACTACACCACATCAATTTCGTAACTGTGCCACCTATTGGTCAAAAGTGATAAACCATTAACTTATATTATCAGTGACTCTATATATGATATTTCAGCCATTTTGCCTAATCTTCTTAAACTGTATAATTGTTAATTGTTGCAGTTGGTCTGACACTCTCAGACTACAATGCATTTTTCAGCCTTTTGCCTAAAATCATCTTAAAACGTGATTAATTGCTCATTGCTCCAGTTGATCTGACACTGCCAACCATTTTGGCATGTCTTGTCTTCTTCTTTGCGCTTGGCCCCGGTATTGCTGCTTGCAGCTATATTTCATCTTCTTCTTCTTCCGCCACGAAGTCTATGGCAGCCCATAGAACCGTATGGTAAAAAGTTATGAAATTTGGCACACTAATAGAGGACAGTCTGAAATGTCTCCTTAGCAAATTTTGAGTCTCTAACTCAATCCCTCTAGCGCCACCATCAGTCCAAAATTAGACTCATGTTTATGCTAATAACTTTTGAACCATAAGGGCTAGAAACGAAATTCTTTTTTCCTCTGATTCCTTGGCTCAAGACAATTCGATTGCACCCTATGAGGTCATTTTCCGTCATAATAATTTTCCCGCCATTTTTAATTAACCGAAAAACCTACTTTTGCGAACTCGTCCTAGACGGTTCATCCGATTTGCACGAAAATTGAACCAGATCATCTTCAGACCATGCTGACAAAAAATCTTGCAAATCAAGTTGATTCGTCAAATCATTTGCGATAAACACGCAAACAAATTTTACGTAGCGGTTGCAAAAGCACTCTTAAGGCAATATCTCCGCAACGCTTTATCGTATTCAAACCAAACTTGGTACATGTCATCACAAGCATGACTTGAGGCAACATGCAGTGTCTCGGCACAGCGCCACCTACTGGTCCGGAGATACAAAAAATGGCTGTTTTTGCTTATAACTTTTGAACCGTTTGTCCAAAAATCATAAAAGTTGTCTCGTTAGATTCAGGACGGCATGCCGAGTCGTCTGATATTCAATTTTTCCATATCGGCCATTTTGGCTGTCGGCCATTTTGAATTATGTGCTAAAATGCTATATTTTACAAATGCATTAGTGTATTGTTACTAAACTCGGTATGTGACTTCCACTCCATGCCCTGAAGGTACTCAAAAAGTTTTGGGGCAGTGCCACCTTGTGGTCAAAAGTTATAACAAACTTGACAAAAATGCTAATAACTTTTGATTTAATTAGCTTAGTATAATGAAACTGGTCATAATACATTCATTGGCTCATGCCGATTCAATTGCATCCTATGACGTCATTTTCGGTCATGATAATTTCCCCGCCATATTTAATTTTCCAAAAAACCTACTTTTGCGAACTCGTCCTAGACGGTTTGTCCGATTTGCACGAAAATTGAACCAGATCATCTTCAGACCATGCTGACAAAAAATCTTGCAAATCAAGTTGATTCGTCAAATCGTTTTTGATAAACGTGCACACAAATTTTACGTAGCGGTTGCAAAAACACTCATAAGGCTATATCTCCACAATGCTTTATCGTGTTCAATCCAAACTTGGTACATGTCATCACAAGCATGACTTGAGGCAACTTGCAGCGTTTCTGCGCAGCGCCACCTACTGGTCCGGAGATACAAAAAATGGCTATTTTTGCTTATAACTTTTGAACTGTTTGTCCAAAAATCATAAAAGTTATCTCGTTAGATTCAGGACGGTATTCAGAGTTGTCTGATATTCAATTTTACCATATCGGCCATTTTGGCTCTCGGCCATTTTGAATTATGTGCTAAAATACTATATTTTACAAACGCATTAGTCTATCGTTACGAAACTTGGTATGGGTCTTCCGCACCATGCTTTGAAGGTACTCAAAAAGTTTTGGGGCAGTGCCACCTTGTGGTCAGAGGTTATAACAAAATTTACAAACATGCTAATAACTTTTGATTAAATTAGCCTAGTTTAATGAAACTGGTCATAATACATTTATTGGCTCATGCCGAGAACATAGATACTAATTTTGCCATATTTGGTCAAACATCCTGTCCTCAATGTTCTTATTTGATCAAAACCTACTTTTTCAAACTCATCCTAGACCGTTTATCCAATTTCCACCAAAATCGAATCGTATCATCTTCAGACTATGTCAACAAAAAGTTAGGGATTTTGCATCAATAGATGAAACCGTTTTTGTAAACCGCAGTGACGAAGTTGAGCCATGATACCAAAATGACTCTTGAGGCTGTATCTCTGCAATGCTTTGACATATTGGCATCAAACTTTGCATGTCATTGTTCCCTTATTCTGACTACACCACATCAATTTCGTAACTGTGCCACCTATTGGTCAAAAGTGATAAACCATTAACTTATATTATCAGTGACTCTATAAATGATATTTCAGCCATTTTGCCTAATCTTCTTAAACTGTATAATTGTTAATTGTTGCAGTTGGTCTGACACTCTCAGACTACAATGCATTTTTCAGCCTTTTGCCTAAAATCATCTTAAAACGTGATTAATTGCTCATTGCTCCAGTTGATCTGACACTGCCAGCCATTTTGGCATGTCTTGTCTTCTTCTTTGCGCTTGGCCCCGGTATTGCTGCTTGCAGCTATATTTATTATTCATCTTCTTCTTCTTCTTCCGCCACAAAGTCAATGGCAGCCCATAGAACCGTATGGTAAAAAGTTGTGAAATTTGGCACACTAATAGAGGACAGTCTGAAATGTCACCGTAGCAAATTTGGAGTCTCAAACTCAATCCCTCTAGCGCCACCATCAGTCCAAAATTTTACTCATGTTTATGCTAATAACTTTTGAACCATAAGGGCTAGAAACAAAATTCTTTTTTCCTCTGATTCCTTGGCTCAAGACGATTCCATTGCACCCTATGACGTCATTTTCCGTCATAAAAATTTTCCCGCCATTTTGAATTTTCCGAAAAACCTACTTTTACGAACTCGTCCTAGACGGTTCATCCGATTTGCACGAAAATTGAACCAGATCATCTTCAGACCATGCTGACAAAAAATCTTGCAAATCAAGTTGATTCGTCAAATCATTTGCGATAAACGCGCAAACAAATTTTACGTAGTGGTTGCAAAAACACTCTTAAGGCAATATCTCCGCAACGCTTTATCGTATTCAAACCAAACTTGGTACATGTCATCACAAGCATGACTTGAGGCAACATACAGCGTTTCGGCGCAGCGCCACCTACTGGTCCGGAGATACGAAAAATTGCTATTTTTGCTTATAACTTCTGAACTGTTTGTCCAAAAATCATAAAAGTGGTCTCGATACATTCAGGACGGCATGCCGAGTCGTCTGATATTCAATTTTACCATATCGGCCATTTTGGCTGTCGGCCATTTTGAATTTTGTCAAAAAATGCTATATTTTACAAATGCATTAGTATATTGTTACTAAACTCGGTATGTGACTTCCTTGCTATGCCCTGAAGGTACTCAAAAAGTTTTAGGGCAGTGCCACCTTGTGGTCAAAAGATATAACAAACTTGACAAAAATGCTAATAACTTTTGATTAAATTAGCCTAGTATATTGAAACTGGTCATAATAGAGTCATTGGCTCATGCCGATTCAATTGCAACCTATGATGTCATTTTTGGTCATGATAATTTCCCCGCCATTTTTAATTTTCCAAAAAACCTACTTTTACGAACTCGTCCTAGACGGTTTGTCCGATTTGCACAAAAATTGAACCAGATCATCTTCAGACCATGCTGACAAAAAATCTTGCAAATCGTTTTCGATAAACGCGCACACAAAATTTGCGTAGCGGTTGCAAAAACACTCATAAGCCTATATCTCCACAACGCTTTATCGTATTCAAACCAATCTTGGTATATGTCATCACAAGCATGACCTGAAGCAACATGCAGCGTTTCGGCGCAGCGCCACCTACTGGTCCGGAGATACAAAAAATGGCTATTTTTGCTTATAACTTTTGAACTGTTTGTCCAAAAATCATGTCTTCCGCACCATGCTTTGAAGGTACTCAAAACGTTTTGGGGCAGTGCCACCTTGTGGTCAGAGGTTATAACAAAATTTACAAACATGCTAATAACTTTTGATTAAATTAGCCTAGTTTAATGAAACTGGTCATAATACAGTCATTGGCTCATGCCGAGAACAGAGATACTAATTTTTCCATATTTGGTCAAACATCCTGTCCTCAATGTTCTTATTTGATCAAAACCTACTTTTTCAAACTCATCCTAGACCGTTTGTCCAATTTCCACCAAAATCGAATCGTATCATCTTCAGACTGTGTCAACAAAAAGTTATGGATTTTGCATCAATAGATGAAACCATTTTTGTAAACCGCAGTGACGAAGTTGAGCCATTATGCCAAAATGACTCTTGAGGCTGTATCTCTGCAATGCTTTGACATATTGGCATCAAACTTTGCATGTGTCATTGTTCCCTTATTCTGACCACACCACATACATTTCGTAACTGGTCAAAGTATTGGTCAAAAGTGATAAACCATTAACTTACATTATCAGTGACTCAATATATGATATTTCAGCCATTTTGCCTAATCTTGTTAAACTGTATAATTGTTAATTGTTGCAGTTGGTCTGACACTCTCAGACTACAATGCATTTTCAGCCTTTTGCTTAAAATCATCTTAAAACGTGATTAATTGCTCATTGCTCCAGTTGATCTGACACTGCCAGCCATTTTGGCATGTCTTGTCTTCTTCTTTGCGCTTGGCCCCGGTATTGCTGCTTGCAGCTATATTTAGGGGCCAAGCACCGAAGGTGCGAAGGCACCTATTGAAACCGTTCCCGTTCTTATTATTATTATTCATCTTCTTCTTCTTCTTCCGCCACGAAGTCTATGGCAGCCCATAGAACCGTATGGTAAAAAGTTGTGAAATTTGGCACACTAATAGAGGACAGTCTGAAATGTCACCGTAGCAAATTTGGAGTCTCAAACTCAATCCCTCTAGCGCCACCATCAGTCCAAATTTTGACTCATGTTTATGCTAATAACTTTTGAACCATAAGGGCTAGAAACAAAATTCTTTTTTCCTCTGATTCCTTGGCTCAAGGCGATTCGATTGCACCCTATGACGTCATTTTCCGTCATAAAAATTTTCCCGCCATTTTTAATTTTCCGAAAAACCTACTTTTACGAACTCGTCCTAGACGGTTCATCTGATTTGCACGAAAATTGATCCAGATCATCTTCAGACCATGCTGACAAAAAATCTTGCAAATCAAGTTGATTCGTCAAATCATTTGCGATAAACGCGCAAACAAATTTTACGTAGCGGTTGCAAAAACACTCTTAAGGCAATATCTCCGCAACGCTTTATCGTATTTAAACCAAACTTGGTACATGTCATCACAAGCATGACTTGAGGCAACATACAGCGTTTCGGCGCAGCGCCACCTACTGGTCCGGAGATACGAAAAATTGCTATTTTTGCTTATAACTTCTGAACTGTTTGTCCAAAAATCATAAAAGTGGTCTCGTTACATTCAGGACGGCATGCCGAGTCGTTTGATATTCAATTTTACCATATCGGCCATTTTGGCTGTCGGCCATTTTGAATTTTGTCAAAAAATGCTATATTTTACAAATGCATTAGTGTATTGTTACTAAACTCGGTATGTGACTTCCATGCTATGCCCTGAAGGTACTCAAAAAGTTTTAGGGCAGTGCCACCTTGTGGTCAAAAGATATAACAAACTTGACAAAAATGCTAATAACTTTTGATTAAATTAGCCTAGTATATTGAAACTGGTCATAATAGAGTCATTGGCTCATGCCGATTCAATTGCAACCTATGATGTCATTTTCGGTCATGATAATTTCCCCGCCATTTTTAATTTTCCAAAAAACCTACTTTTGCGAACTCGTCCTAGACGGTTTGTCCGATTTGCACAGAAATTGAACCATATCATCTTCAGACCATGCTGACAAAAAATCTTGCAAATCAAGTTGATTTGTCAAATCGTTTTCGAAAAACGCGCACACAAATTTTGCGTAGCGGTTGCAAAAACACTCATAAGCCTATATCTCCACAACGCTTTATCGTATTCAAACCAAACTTGGTACATGTCATCACAAGCATGACTTGAGGCAACATGCAGTGTTTCGGCGCAGCGCCACCTACTGGTCCGGAGATACAAAAAATGGCTGTTTTTGCTTTTAACTTTTGAACCGTTTGTCCAAAAATCATAAAAGTGGTCTCGTTAGATTCAGGACGGCATGCCGAGTCGTCTGATATTCAATTTTGCCATATCGGCCATTTTGGCTGTCGGCCATTTTGAATTATGTGCTAAAATGCTATATTTTACAAATGCATTAGTGTATTGTTACTAAACTCGGTATGTGACTTCCACTCCATGCCCTGAAGGTACTCAAAAAGTTTTGGGGCAGTGCCACCTTGTGGTCAAAAGTTATAACAAACTTGACAAAAATGCGAATAACTTTTGATTTAATTAGCTTAGTATAATGAAACTGGTCATAATACATTCATTGGCTCATGCCGATTCAATTGCATCCTATGACGTCATTTTCGGTCATGATAATTTCCCCGCCATATTTAATTTTCCAAAAAACCTACTTTTGCGAACTCGTCCTAGACGGTTTGTCCGATTTGCACGAAAATTGAACCAGATCATCTTCAGACCATGCTGACAAAAAATCTTGCAAATCAAGTTGATTCGTCAAATCGTTTTTGATAAACGTGCACACAAATTTTACGTAGCGGTTGCAAAAACACTCATAAGGCTATATCTCCGCAATGCTTTATCGTGTTCAATCCAAACTTGGTACATGTCATCACAAGCATGACTTGAGGCAACTTGCAGCGTTTCGGCGCAGCGCCACCTACTGGTCCGGAGATACAAAAAATGGCTATTTTTGCTTATAACTTTTGAACTGTTTGTCCAAAAATCATAAAAGTTGTCTCGTTAGATTCAGGACGGTATTCAGAGTTGTCTGATATTCAATTTTACCATATCGGCCATTTTGGCTCTCGGCCATTTTGAATTATGTGCTAAAATACTATATTTTACAAACGCATTAGTCTATCGTTACGAAACTTGGTATGGGTCTTCCGCACCATGCTTTGAAGGTACTCAAAAAGTTTTGGGGCAGTGCCACCTTGTGGTCAGAGGTTATAACAAAATTTACAAACATGCTAATAACGTTTGATTAAATTAGCCTAGTTTAATGAAACTGGTCATAATACATTTATTGGCTCATGCCGAGAACATAGATACTAATTTTGCCATATTTGGTCAAACATCCTGTCCTCAATGTTCTTATTTGATCAAAACCTACTTTTTCAAACTCATCCTAGACCGTTTATCCAATTTCCACCAAAATCGAATCGTATCATCTTCAGACTATGTCAACAAAAAGTTAGGGATTTTGCATCAATAGATGAAACCGTTTTTGTAAACCGCAGTGACGAAGTTGAGCCATGATGCCAAAATGACTCTTGAGGCTGTATCTCTGCAATGCTTTGACATATTGGCATCAAACTTTGCATGTGTCATTGTTCCCTTATTCTGACTACACCACATCAATTTCGTAACTGTGCCACCTATTGGTCAAAAGTGATAAACCATTAACTTATATTATCAGTGACTCTATATATGATATTTCAGCCATTTTGCCTAATCTTCTTAAACTGTATAATTGTTAATTGTTGCAGTTGGTCTGACACTCTCAGACTACAATGCATTTTTCAGCCTTTTGCCTAAAATCATCTTAAAACGTGATTAATTGCTCATTGCTCCAGTTGATCTGACACTGCCAGCCAGTTTGGCATGTCTTGTCTTCTTCTTTGCGCTTGGCCCCGGTATTGCTGCTTGCAGCTATATTTATTCATCTTCTTCTTCTTCTTCTTCCGCCACGAAGTCTATGGCAGCCCATAGAACCGTATGGTAAAAAGTTGTGAAATTTGGCACACTAATAGAGGACAGTCTGAAATGTCACCGTAGCAAATTTGGAGTCTCAAACTCAATCCCTCTAGCGCCACCATCAGTCCAAAATTTGACTCATGTTTATGCTAATAACTTTTGAACCATAAGGGCTAGAAACAAAATTCTTTTTTTCCTCTGATTCCTTGGCTCAAGACGATTCCATTGCACCATATGACGTCATTTTCCGTCATAAAAATTTTCCCGCCATTTTTAATTTTCCGAAAAACCTACTTTTACGAACTCGTCCTAGACGGTTCATCCGATTTGCACGAAAATTGATCCAGATCATCTTCAGACCATGCTGACAAAAAATCTTGCAAATCAAGTTGATTCGTCAAATCATTTGCGATAAACGCGCAAACAAATTTTACGTAGCGGTTGCAAAAACACTCTTAAGGCAATATCTCCGCAACGCTTTATCGTATTTAAACCAAACTTGGTACATGTCATCACAAGCATGACTTGAGGCAACATACAGCGTTTCGGCGCAGCGCCACCTACTGGTCCGGAGATACGAAAAATTGCTATTTTTGCTTATAACTTCTGAACTGTTTGTCCAAAAATCATAAAAGTGGTCTCGTTACATTCAGGACGGCATGCCGAGTCGTCTGATATTCAATTTTACCATATCGGCCATTTTGGCTGTCGGCCATTTTGAATTTTGTCAAAAAATGCGATATTTTACAAATGCATTAGTATATTGTTACTAAACTCGGTATGTGACTTCCTTGCTATGCCCTGAAGGTACTCAAAAAGTTTTAGGGCAGTGCCACCTTGTGGTCAAAAGATATAACAAACTTGACAAAAATGCTAATAACTTTTAATTAAATTAGCCTAGTATATTGAAACTGGTCATAATAGAGTCATTGGCTCATGCCGATTCAATTGCAACCTATGATGTCATTTTCGGTCATGATAATTTCCCCGCCATTTTTAATTTTCCAAAAAACCTACTTTTACGAACTCGTCCTAGACGGTTTGTCCGATTTGCACGAAAATTGAACCAGATCATCTTCAGACCATGCTGACAAAAAATCTTGCAAATCAAGTTGATTTGTCAAATCGTTTTCGATAAACGCGCACACAAATTTTGCGTAGCGGTTGCAAAAACACTCATAAGCCTATATCTCCACAACGCTTTATCGTATTCAAACCAATCTTGGTATATGTCATCACAAGCATGACCTGAAGCAACATGCAGCGTTTCGGCGCAGCGCCACCTACTGGTCCGGAGATACAAAAAATGGCTATTTTTGCTTATAACTTTTGAACTGTTTGTCCAAAAATCATGTCTTCCGCACCATGCTTTGAAGGTACTCAAAACGTTTTGGGGCAGTGCCACCTTGTGGTCAGAGGTTATAACAAAATTTACAAACATGCTAATAACTTTTGATTAAATTAGCCTAGTTTAATGAAACTGGTCATAATACAGTCATTGGCTCATGCCGAGAACAGAGATACAAATTTTTCCATATTTGGTCAAACATCCTGTCCTCAATGTTCTTATTTGATCAAAACCTACTTTTTCAAACTCATCCTAGACCGTTTGTCCAATTTCCACCAAAATCGAATCGTATCATCTTCAGACTGTGTCAACAAAAAGTTAGGGATTTTGCATCAATAGATGAAACCGTTTTTGTAAACCGCAGCGACGAAGTTGAGCCATTATGCCAAAATTACTCTTGAGGCTGTATCTCTGCAATGCTTTGACATATTGGCATCAAACTTTGCATGTGTCATTGTTCCCTTATTCTGACCACACCACATCAATTTCGTAACTGTGCCACCTATTGGTCAAAAGTGATAAACCATTAACTTATATTATCAGTGACTCTATATATGATATTTCAGCCATTTTGCCTAATCTTCTTAAACTGTATAATTGTTAATTGTTGCAGTTGGTCTGACACTCTCAGACTACAATGCATTTTTCAGCCTTTTGCCTAAAATCATCTTAAAACGTGATTAATTGCTCATTGCTCCAGTTGATCTGACACTGCCAGCCAGTTTGGCATGTCTTGTCTTCTTCTTTGCGCTTGGCCCCGGTATTGCTGCTTGCAGCTATATTTATTCATCTTCTTCTTCTTCTTCTTCCGCCACGAAGTCTATGGCAGCCCATAGAACCGTATGGTAAAAAGTTGTGAAATTTGGCACACTAATAGAGGACAGTCTGAAATGTCACCGTAGCAAATTTGGAGTCTCAAACTCAATCCCTCTAGCGCCACCATCAGTCCAAAATTTGACTCATGTTTATGCTAATAACTTTTGAACCATAAGGGCTAGAAACAAAATTCTTTTTTCCTCTGATTCCTTGGCTCAAGGCGATTCGATTGCACCCTATGACGTCATTTTCCGTCATAAAAATTTTCCCGCCATTTTTAATTTTCCGAAAAACCTACTTTTACGAACTCGTCCTAGACGGTTCATCCGATTTGCACGAAAATTGATCCAGATCATCTTCAGACCATGCTGACAAAAAATCTTGCAAATCAAGTTGATTCGTCAAATCATTTGCGATAAACGCGCAAACAAATTTTACGTAGCGGTTGCAAAAACACTCTTAAGGCAATATCTCCGCAACGCTTTATCGTATTTAAACCAAACTTGGTACATGTCATCACAAGCATGACTTGAGGCAACATACAGCGTTTCGGCGCAGCGCCACCTACTGGTCCGGAGATACGAAAAATTGCTATTTTTGCTTATAACTTCTGAACTGTTTGTCCAAAAATCATAAAAGTGGTCTCGTTACATTCAGGACGGCATGCCGAGTCGTCTGATATTCAATTTTACCATATCGGCCATTTTGGCTGTCGGCCATTTTGAATTTTGTCAAAAAATGCGATATTTTACAAATGCATTAGTATATTGTTACTAAACTCGGTATGTGACTTCCTTGCTATGCCCTGAAGGTACTCAAAAAGTTTTAGGGCAGTGCCACCTTGTGGTCAAAAGATATAACAAACTTGACAAAAATGCTAATAACTTTTAATTAAATTAGCCTAGTATATTGAAACTGGTCATAATAGAGTCATTGGCTCATGCCGATTCAATTGCAACCTATGATGTCATTTTCGGTCATGATAATTTCCCCGCCATTTTTAATTTTCCAAAAAACCTACTTTTACGAACTCGTCCTAGACGGTTTGTCCGATTTGCACGAAAATTGAACCAGATCATCTTCAGACCATGCTGACAAAAAATCTTGCAAATCAAGTTGATTTGTCAAATCGTTTTCGATAAACGCGCACACAAATTTTGCGTAGCGGTTGCAAAAACACTCATAAGCCTATATCTCCACAACGCTTTATCGTATTCAAACCAATCTTGGTATATGTCATCACAAGCATGACCTGAAGCAACATGCAGCGTTTCGGCGCAGCGCCACCTACTGGTCCGGAGATACAAAAAATGGCTATTTTTGCTTATAACTTTTGAACTGTTTGTCCAAAAATCATGTCTTCCGCACCATGCTTTGAAGGTACTCAAAACGTTTTGGGGCAGTGCCACCTTGTGGTCAGAGGTTATAACAAAATTTACAAACATGCTAATAACTTTTGATTAAATTAGCCTAGTTTAATGAAACTGGTCATAATACAGTCATTGGCTCATGCCGAGAACAGAGATACTAATTTTTCCATATTTGGTCAAACATCCTGTCCTCAATGTTCTTATTTGATCAAAACCTACTTTTTCAAACTCATCCTAGACCGTTTGTCCAATTTCCACCAAAATCGAATCGTATCATCTTCAGACTGTGTCAACAAAAAGTTATGGATTTTGCATCAATAGATGAAACCATTTTTGTAAACCGCAGTGACGAAGTTGAGCCATTATGCCAAAATGACTCTTGAGGCTGTATCTCTGCAATGCTTTGACATATTGGCATCAAACTTTGCATGTGTCATTGTTCCCTTATTCTGACCACACCACATACATTTCGTAACTGGTCAAAGTATTGGTCAAAAGTGATAAACCATTAACTTACATTATCAGTGACTCAATATATGATATTTCAGCCATTTTGCCTAATCTTGTTAAACTGTATAATTGTTAATTGTTGCAGTTGGTCTGACACTCTCAGACTACAATGCATTTTCAGCCTTTTGCTTAAAATCATCTTAAAACGTGATTAATTGCTCATTGCTCCAGTTGATCTGACACTGCCAGCCATTTTGGCATGTCTTGTCTTCTTCTTTGCGCTTGGCCCCGGTATTGCTGCTTGCAGCTATATTTAGGGGCCAAGCACCGAAGGTGCGAAGGCACCTATTGAAACCGTTCCCGTTCTTATTATTATTATTCATCTTCTTCTTCTTCTTCCGCCACGAAGTCTATGGCAGCCCATAGAACCGTATGGTAAAAAGTTGTGAAATTTGGCACACTAATAGAGGACAGTCTGAAATGTCACCGTAGCAAATTTGGAGTCTCAAACTCAATCCCTCTAGCGCCACCATCAGTCCAAATTTTGACTCATGTTTATGCTAATAACTTTTGAACCATAAGGGCTAGAAACAAAATTCTTTTTTCCTCTGATTCCTTGGCTCAAGGCGATTCGATTGCACCCTATGACGTCATTTTCCGTCATAAAAATTTTCCCGCCATTTTTAATTTTCCGAAAAACCTACTTTTACGAACTCGTCCTAGACGGTTCATCTGATTTGCACGAAAATTGATCCAGATCATCTTCAGACCATGCTGACAAAAAATCTTGCAAATCAAGTTGATTCGTCAAATCATTTGCGATAAACGCGCAAACAAATTTTACGTAGCGGTTGCAAAAACACTCTTAAGGCAATATCTCCGCAACGCTTTATCGTATTTAAACCAAACTTGGTACATGTCATCACAAGCATGACTTGAGGCAACATACAGCGTTTCGGCGCAGCGCCACCTACTGGTCCGGAGATACGAAAAATTGCTATTTTTGCTTATAACTTCTGAACTGTTTGTCCAAAAATCATAAAAGTGGTCTCGTTACATTCAGGACGGCATGCCGAGTCGTTTGATATTCAATTTTACCATATCGGCCATTTTGGCTGTCGGCCATTTTGAATTTTGTCAAAAAATGCTATATTTTACAAATGCATTAGTGTATTGTTACTAAACTCGGTATGTGACTTCCATGCTATGCCCTGAAGGTACTCAAAAAGTTTTAGGGCAGTGCCACCTTGTGGTCAAAAGATATAACAAACTTGACAAAAATGCTAATAACTTTTGATTAAATTAGCCTAGTATATTGAAACTGGTCATAATAGAGTCATTGGCTCATGCCGATTCAATTGCAACCTATGATGTCATTTTCGGTCATGATAATTTCCCCGCCATTTTTAATTTTCCAAAAAACCTACTTTTGCGAACTCGTCCTAGACGGTTTGTCCGATTTGCACAGAAATTGAACCATATCATCTTCAGACCATGCTGACAAAAAATCTTGCAAATCAAGTTGATTTGTCAAATCGTTTTCGAAAAACGCGCACACAAATTTTGCGTAGCGGTTGCAAAAACACTCATAAGCCTATATCTCCACAACGCTTTATCGTATTCAAACCAAACTTGGTACATGTCATCACAAGCATGACTTGAGGCAACATGCAGTGTTTCGGCGCAGCGCCACCTACTGGTCCGGAGATACAAAAAATGGCTGTTTTTGCTTTTAACTTTTGAACCGTTTGTCCAAAAATCATAAAAGTGGTCTCGTTAGATTCAGGACGGCATGCCGAGTCGTCTGATATTCAATTTTGCCATATCGGCCATTTTGGCTGTCGGCCATTTTGAATTATGTGCTAAAATGCTATATTTTACAAATGCATTAGTGTATTGTTACTAAACTCGGTATGTGACTTCCACTCCATGCCCTGAAGGTACTCAAAAAGTTTTGGGGCAGTGCCACCTTGTGGTCAAAAGTTATAACAAACTTGACAAAAATGCGAATAACTTTTGATTTAATTAGCTTAGTATAATGAAACTGGTCATAATACATTCATTGGCTCATGCCGATTCAATTGCATCCTATGACGTCATTTTCGGTCATGATAATTTCCCCGCCATATTTAATTTTCCAAAAAACCTACTTTTGCGAACTCGTCCTAGACGGTTTGTCCGATTTGCACGAAAATTGAACCAGATCATCTTCAGACCATGCTGACAAAAAATCTTGCAAATCAAGTTGATTCGTCAAATCGTTTTTGATAAACGTGCACACAAATTTTACGTAGCGGTTGCAAAAACACTCATAAGGCTATATCTCCGCAATGCTTTATCGTGTTCAATCCAAACTTGGTACATGTCATCACAAGCATGACTTGAGGCAACTTGCAGCGTTTCGGCGCAGCGCCACCTACTGGTCCGGAGATACAAAAAATGGCTATTTTTGCTTATAACTTTTGAACTGTTTGTCCAAAAATCATAAAAGTTGTCTCGTTAGATTCAGGACGGTATTCAGAGTTGTCTGATATTCAATTTTACCATATCGGCCATTTTGGCTCTCGGCCATTTTGAATTATGTGCTAAAATACTATATTTTACAAACGCATTAGTCTATCGTTACGAAACTTGGTATGGGTCTTCCGCACCATGCTTTGAAGGTACTCAAAAAGTTTTGGGGCAGTGCCACCTTGTGGTCAGAGGTTATAACAAAATTTACAAACATGCTAATAACGTTTGATTAAATTAGCCTAGTTTAATGAAACTGGTCATAATACATTTATTGGCTCATGCCGAGAACATAGATACTAATTTTGCCATATTTGGTCAAACATCCTGTCCTCAATGTTCTTATTTGATCAAAACCTACTTTTTCAAACTCATCCTAGACCGTTTATCCAATTTCCACCAAAATCGAATCGTATCATCTTCAGACTATGTCAACAAAAAGTTAGGGATTTTGCATCAATAGATGAAACCGTTTTTGTAAACCGCAGTGACGAAGTTGAGCCATGATGCCAAAATGACTCTTGAGGCTGTATCTCTGCAATGCTTTGACATATTGGCATCAAACTTTGCATGTGTCATTGTTCCCTTATTCTGACTACACCACATCAATTTCGTAACTGTGCCACCTATTGGTCAAAAGTGATAAACCATTAACTTATATTATCAGTGACTCTATATATGATATTTCAGCCATTTTGCCTAATCTTCTTAAACTGTATAATTGTTAATTGTTGCAGTTGGTCTGACACTCTCAGACTACAATGCATTTTTCAGCCTTTTGCCTAAAATCATCTTAAAACGTGATTAATTGCTCATTGCTCCAGTTGATCTGACACTGCCAGCCAGTTTGGCATGTCTTGTCTTCTTCTTTGCGCTTGGCCCCGGTATTGCTGCTTGCAGCTATATTTATTCATCTTCTTCTTCTTCTTCTTCCGCCACGAAGTCTATGGCAGCCCATAGAACCGTATGGTAAAAAGTTGTGAAATTTGGCACACTAATAGAGGACAGTCTGAAATGTCACCGTAGCAAATTTGGAGTCTCAAACTCAATCCCTCTAGCGCCACCATCAGTCCAAAATTTGACTCATGTTTATGCTAATAACTTTTGAACCATAAGGGCTAGAAACAAAATTCTTTTTTCCTCTGATTCCTTGGCTCAAGACGATTCCATTGCACCCTATGACGTCATTTTCCGTCATAAAAATTTTCCCGCCATTTTTAATTTTCCGAAAAACCTACTTTTACGAACTCGTCCTAGACGGTTCATCCGATTTGCACGAAAATTGATCCAGATCATCTTCAGACCATGCTGACAAAAAATCTTGCAAATCAAGTTGATTCGTCAAATCATTTGCGATAAACGCGCAAACAAATTTTACGTAGCGGTTGCAAAAACACTCTTAAGGCAATATCTCCGCAACGCTTTATCGTATTTAAACCAAACTTGGTACATGTCATCACAAGCATGACTTGAGGCAACATACAGCGTTTCGGCGCAGCGCCACCTACTGGTCCGGAGATACGAAAAATTGCTATTTTTGCTTATAACTTCTGAACTGTTTGTCCAAAAATCATAAAAGTGGTCTCGTTACATTCAGGACGGCATGCCGAGTCGTCTGATATTCAATTTTACCATATCGGCCATTTTGGCTGTCGGCCATTTTGAATTTTGTCAAAAAATGCGATATTTTACAAATGCATTAGTATATTGTTACTAAACTCGGTATGTGACTTCCTTGCTATGCCCTGAAGGTACTCAAAAAGTTTTAGGGCAGTGCCACCTTGTGGTCAAAAGATATAACAAACTTGACAAAAATGCTAATAACTTTTAATTAAATTAGCCTAGTATATTGAAACTGGTCATAATAGAGTCATTGGCTCATGCCGATTCAATTGCAACCTATGATGTCATTTTCGGTCATGATAATTTCCCCGCCATTTTTAATTTTCCAAAAAACCTACTTTTACGAACTCGTCCTAGACGGTTTGTCTGATTTGCACGAAAATTGAACCAGATCATCTTCAGACCATGCTGACAAAAAATCTTGCAAATCAAGTTGATTTGTCAAATCGTTTTCGATAAACGCGCACACAAATTTTGCGTAGCGGTTGCAAAAACACTCATAAGCCTATATCTCCACAACGCTTTATCGTATTCAAACCAATCTTGGTATATGTCATCACAAGCATGACCTGAAGCAACATGCAGCGTTTCGGCGCAGCGCCACCTACTGGTCCGGAGATACAAAAAATGGCTATTTTTGCTTATAACTTTTGAACTGTTTGTCCAAAAATCATGTCTTCCGCACCATGCTTTGAAGGTACTCAAAACGTTTTGGGGCAGTGCCACCTTGTGGTCAGAGGTTATAACAAAATTTACAAACATGCTAATAACTTTTGATTAAATTAGCCTAGTTTAATGAAACTGGTCATAATACAGTCATTGGCTCATGCCGAGAACAGAGATACAAATTTTTCCATATTTGGTCAAACATCCTGTCCTCAATGTTCTTATTTGATCAAAACCTACTTTTTCAAACTCATCCTAGACCGTTTGTCCAATTTCCACCAAAATCGAATCGTATCATCTTCAGACTGTGTCAACAAAAAGTTAGGGATTTTGCATCAATAGATGAAACCGTTTTTGTAAACCGCAGCGACGAAGTTGAGCCATTATGCCAAAATTACTCTTGAGGCTGTATCTCTGCAATGCTTTGACATATTGGCATCAAACTTTGCATGTGTCATTGTTCCCTTATTCTGACCACACCACATCAATTTCGTAACTGTGCCACCTATTGGTCAAAAGTGATAAACCATTAACTTATATTATCAGTGACTCTATATATGATATTTCAGCCATTTTGCCTAATCTTCTTAAACTGTATAATTGTTAATTGTTGCAGTTGGTCTGACACTCTCAGACTACAATGCATTTTTCAGCCTTTTGCCTAAAATCATCTTAAAACGTGATTAATTGCTCATTGCTCCAGTTGATCTGACACTGCCAGCCAGTTTGGCATGTCTTGTCTTCTTCTTTGCGCTTGGCCCCGGTATTGCTGCTTGCAGCTATATTTATTCATCTTCTTCTTCTTCTTCTTCCGCCACGAAGTCTATGGCAGCCCATAGAACCGTATGGTAAAAAGTTGTGAAATTTGGCACACTAATAGAGGACAGTCTGAAATGTCACCGTAGCAAATTTGGAGTCTCAAACTCAATCCCTCTAGCGCCACCATCAGTCCAAAATTTGACTCATGTTTATGCTAATAACTTTTGAACCATAAGGGCTAGAAACAAAATTCTTTTTTCCTCTGATTCCTTGGCTCAAGGCGATTCGATTGCACCCTATGACGTCATTTTCCGTCATAAAAATTTTCCCGCCATTTTTAATTTTCCGAAAAACCTACTTTTACGAACTCGTCCTAGACGGTTCATCCGATTTGCACGAAAATTGATCCAGATCATCTTCAGACCATGCTGACAAAAAATCTTGCAAATCAAGTTGATTCGTCAAATCATTTGCGATAAACGCGCAAACAAATTTTACGTAGCGGTTGCAAAAACACTCTTAAGGCAATATCTCCGCAACGCTTTATCGTATTTAAACCAAACTTGGTACATGTCATCACAAGCATGACTTGAGGCAACATACAGCGTTTCGGCGCAGCGCCACCTACTGGTCCGGAGATACGAAAAATTGCTATTTTTGCTTATAACTTCTGAACTGTTTGTCCAAAAATCATAAAAGTGGTCTCGTTACATTCAGGACGGCATGCCGAGTCGTCTGATATTCAATTTTACCATATCGGCCATTTTGGCTGTCGGCCATTTTGAATTTTGTCAAAAAATGCGATATTTTACAAATGCATTAGTATATTGTTACTAAACTCGGTATGTGACTTCCTTGCTATGCCCTGAAGGTACTCAAAAAGTTTTAGGGCAGTGCCACCTTGTGGTCAAAAGATATAACAAACTTGACAAAAATGCTAATAACTTTTAATTAAATTAGCCTAGTATATTGAAACTGGTCATAATAGAGTCATTGGCTCATGCCGATTCAATTGCAACCTATGATGTCATTTTCGGTCATGATAATTTCCCCGCCATTTTTAATTTTCCAAAAAACCTACTTTTACGAACTCGTCCTAGACGGTTTGTCCGATTTGCACGAAAATTGAACCAGATCATCTTCAGACCATGCTGACAAAAAATCTTGCAAATCAAGTTGATTTGTCAAATCGTTTTCGATAAACGCGCACACAAATTTTGCGTAGCGGTTGCAAAAACACTCATAAGCCTATATCTCCACAACGCTTTATCGTATTCAAACCAATCTTGGTATATGTCATCACAAGCATGACCTGAAGCAACATGCAGCGTTTCGGCGCAGCGCCACCTACTGGTCCGGAGATACAAAAAATGGCTATTTTTGCTTATAACTTTTGAACTGTTTGTCCAAAAATCATGTCTTCCGCACCATGCTTTGAAGGTACTCAAAACGTTTTGGGGCAGTGCCACCTTGTGGTCAGAGGTTATAACAAAATTTACAAACATGCTAATAACTTTTGATTAAATTAGCCTAGTTTAATGAAACTGGTCATAATACAGTCATTGGCTCATGCCGAGAACAGAGATACAAATTTTTCCATATTTGGTCAAACATCCTGTCCTCAATGTTCTTATTTGATCAAAACCTACTTTTTCAAACTCATCCTAGACCGTTTGTCCAATTTCCACCAAAATCGAATCGTATCATCTTCAGACTGTGTCAACAAAAAGTTAGGGATTTTGCATCAATAGATGAAACCGTTTTTGTAAACCGCAGCGACGAAGTTGAGCCATTATGCCAAAATTACTCTTGAGGCTGTATCTCTGCAATGCTTTGACATATTGGCATCAAACTTTGCATGTGTCATTGTTCCCTTATTCTGACCACACCACATCAATTTCGTATCTGTGCCACCTATTGGTCAAAAGTGATAAACCATTAACTTACATTATCAGTGACTCAATATATGATATTTCAGCCATTTTGCCTAATCTTCTTAAACTGTATAATTGTTAATTGTTGCAGTTGGTCTGACACTCTCAGACTACAATGCGTTTTTCAGCCTTTTGCCTAAAATCATCTTAAAATGTGATTAATTGCTCATTGCTCCAGTTGATCTGACACTGCCAGCCATTTTGGCATGTCTTGTCTTCTTCTTTGCGCTTGGCCCCGGTATTGCTGCTTGCAGCTATATTTAGGGGCCAAGCACCGAAGGTGCGAAGGCACCTATTGAAACCGTTCCCGTTCTTATTATTATTATTCATCTTCTTCTTCTTCTTCCGCCACGAAGTCAATGGCAGCCCATAGAACCGTATGGTAAAAAGTTGTGAAATTTGGCACACTAATAGAGGACAGTCTGAAATGTCACCGTAGCAA
This sequence comes from Gobio gobio, assembly GCF_949357685.1. Lineage (NCBI taxonomy): Eukaryota > Metazoa > Chordata > Actinopteri > Cypriniformes > Gobionidae > Gobio > Gobio gobio. The sequence goes on from NC_137107.1 coordinate 6,645,791, forward strand.
ATTTGGAGTCTCAAACTCAATCCCTCTAGCGCCACCATCAGTCCAAAATTTTACTCATGTTTATGCTAATAACTTTTGAACCATAAGGGCTAGAAACAAAATTCTTTTTTCCTCTGATTCCTTGGCTCAAGACGATTCCATTGCACCCTATGACGTCATTTTCCGTCATAAAAATTTTCCCGCCATTTTGAATTTTCCGAAAAACCTACTTTTACGAACTCGTCCTAGACGGTTCATCCGATTTGCACGAAAATTGAACCAGATCATCTTCAGACCATGCTGACAAAAAATCTTGCAAATCAAGTTGATTCGTCAAATCATTTGCGATAAACGCGCAAACAAATTTTACGTAGTGGTTGCAAAAACACTCTTAAGGCAATATCTCCGCAACGCTTTATCGTATTCAAACCAAACTTGGTACATGTCATCACAAGCATGACTTGAGGCAACATACAGCGTTTCGGCGCAGCGCCACCTACTGGTCCGGAGATACGAAAAATTGCTATTTTTGCTTATAACTTCTGAACTGTTTGTCCAAAAATCATAAAAGTGGTCTCGATACATTCAGGACGGCATGCCGAGTCGTCTGATATTCAATTTTACCATATCGGCCATTTTGGCTGTCGGCCATTTTGAATTTTGTCAAAAAATGCTATATTTTACAAATGCATTAGTATATTGTTACTAAACTCGGTATGTGACTTCCTTGCTATGCCCTGAAGGTACTCAAAAAGTTTTAGGGCAGTGCCACCTTGTGGTCAAAAGATATAACAAACTTGACAAAAATGCTAATAACTTTTGATTAAATTAGCCTAGTATATTGAAACTGGTCATAATAGAGTCATTGGCTCATGCCGATTTAATTGCAACCTATGATGTCATTTTTGGTCTTGATAATTTCCCCGCCATTTTTAATTTTCCAAAAAACCTACTTTTACGAACTCGTCCTAGACGGTTTGTCCGATTTGCACGAAAATTGAACCAGATCATCTTCAGACCATGCTGACAAAAAATCTTGCAAATCAAGTTGATTTGTCAAATCGTTTTCGATAAACGCGCACACAAAATTTGCGTAGCGGTTGCAAAAACACTCATAAGCCTATATCTCCACAACGCTTTATCGTATTCAAACCAATCTTGGTATATGTCATCACAAGCATGACCTGAAGCAACATGCAGCGTTTCGGCGCAGCGCCACCTACTGGTCCGGAGATACAAAAAATGGCTATTTTTGCTTATAACTTTTGAACTGTTTGTCCAAAAATCATGTCTTCCGCACCATGCTTTGAAGGTACTCAAAACGTTTTGGGGCAGTGCCACCTTGTGGTCAGAGGTTATAACAAAATTTACAAACATGCTAATAACTTTTGATTAAATTAGCCTAGTTTAATGAAACTGGTCATAATACAGTCATTGGCTCATGCCGAGAACAGAGATACTAATTTTTCCATATTTGGTCAAACATCCTGTCCTCAATGTTCTTATTTGATCAAAACCTACTTTTTCAAACTCATCCTAGACCGTTTGTCCAATTTCCACCAAAATCGAATCGTATCATCTTCAGACTGTGTCAAAAAAAAGTTAGGGATTTTGCATCAATAGATGAAACCATTTTTGTAAACCGCAGTGACGAAGTTGAGCCATTATGCCAAAATGACTCTTGAGGCTGTATCTCTGCAATGCTTTGACATATTGGCATCAAACTTTGCATGTGTCATTGTTCCCTTATTCTGACCACACCACATACATTTCGTAACTGGTCAAAGTATTGGTCAAAAGTGATAAACCATTAACTTACATTATCAGTGACTCAATATATGATATTTCAGCCATTTTGCCTAATCTTGTTAAACTGTATAATTGTTAATTGTTGCAGTTGGTCTGACACTCTCAGACTACAATGCATTTTCAGCCTTTTGCTTAAAATCATCTTAAAACGTGATTAATTGCTCATTGCTCCAGTTGATCTGACACTGCCAGCCATTTTGGCATGTCTTGTCTTCTTCTTTGCGCTTGGCCCCGGTATTGCTGCTTGCAGCTATATTTCATCTTCTTCTTCTTCTTCCGCCACGAAGTCTATGGCAGCCCATAGAACCGTATGGTAAAAAGTTATGAAATTTGGCACACGTATAGAGGACGGTCTGAAGTGTCTCCATAGCAAATTTGGAGTCTCAAACTCAATCCCTCTAGCGCCACCATCAGTCCAAAAGTTGACTCATGTTTATGCTAATAACTTTTGAACCATAAGGGCTAGAAACAAAATTCTTTTTTCCTCTGATTCCTTGGCTCAAGACGATTCGATTGCACCATATGACGTCATTTTCCGTCATAAAAATTTTCCCGCCATTTTGAATTTTCCGAAAAACCTACTTTTACGAACTCGTCCTAGACGGTTCGTCCGATTTGCACGAAAATTGAACCAGATCATCTTCAGACCATGCTGACAAAAAATCTTGCAAATCAAGTTGATTCGTCAAATCATTTGCGATAAACGCGCAAACAAATTTTACGTAGCGGTTGCAAAAACACACTTAAGGCAATATCTCCGCAACGCTTTATCGTATTTAAACCAAACTTGGTACATGTCATCACAAGCATGACTTGAGGCAACATACAGCGTTTCGGCGCAGCGCCACCTACTGGTCCGGAGATACGAAAAATTGCTATTTTTGCTTATAACTTCTGAACTGTTTGTCCAAAAATCATAAAAGTGGTCTCGTTACATTCAGGACCGCATGCCGAGTCGTTTGATATTCAATTTTACCATATCGGCCATTTTGGCTGTCGGCCATTTTGAATTTTGTCAAAAAATGCTATATTTTACAAATGCATTAGTATATTGTTACTAAACTCAGTATGTGACTTCCTTGCTATGCCCTGAAGGTACTCAAAAAGTTTTAGGGCAGTGCCACCTTGTGGTCAAAAGATATAACAAACTTGACAAAAATGCTAATAACTTTTGAATAAATTAGCCTAGTATATTGAAACTGGTCATAATAGAGTCATTGGCTCATGCCGATTCAATTGCAACCTATGATGTCATTTTCGGTCATGATAATTTCCCCGCCATTTTTAATTTTCCAAAAAACCTACTTTTACGAACTCGTCCTAGACGGTTTGTCCGATTTGCACGAAAATTGAACCAGATCATCTTCAGACCATGCTGACAAAAAATCTTGCAAATCAAGTTGATTTGTCAAATCGTTTTCGATAAACGCGCACACAAATTTTGCGTAGCGGTTGCAAAAACACTCATAAGCCTATATCTCCACAACGCTTTATCGTATTCAAACCAATCTTGGTATATGTCATCACAAGCATGACCTGAAGCAACATGCAGCGTTTCGGCGCAGCGCCACCTACTGGTCCGGAGATACAAAAAATGGCTATTTTTGCTTATAACTTTTGAACTGTTTGTCCAAAAATCATGTCTTCCGCACCATGCTTTGAAGGTACTCAAAACGTTTTGGGGCAGTGCCACCTTGTGGTCAGAGGTTATAACTAAATTTACAAACATGCTAATAACTTTTGATTAAATTAGCCTAGTTTAATGAAACTGGTCATAATACAGTCATTGGCTCATGCCGAGAACAGAGATACTAATTTTTCCATATTTGGTCAAACATCCTGTCCTCAATGTTCTTATTTGATCAAAACCTACTTTTTCAAACTCATCCTAGACCGTTTGTCCAATTTCCACCAAATTTGAATCGTATCATCTTCAGACTGTGTCAACAAAAAGTTAGGGATTTTGCATCAATAGATGAAACCGTTTTTGTAAACCGCAGCGACGAAGTTGAGTCATTATGCCAAAATTACTCTTGAGGCTGTATCTCTGCAATGCTTTGACATATTGGCATCAAACTTTGCATGTGTCATTGTTCCCTTATTCTGACCACACCGCATCAATTTCGTATCTGTGCCACCTATTGGTCAAAAGTGATAAACCATTAACTTACATTATCAGTGACTCAATATATGATATTTCAGCCATTTTGCCTAATCTTCTTAAACTGTATAATTGTTAATTGTTGCAGTTGGTCTGACACTCTCAGACTACAATGCATTTTCAGCCTTTTGCTTAAAATCATCTTAAAACGTGATTAATTGCTCATTGCTCCAGTTGATCTGACACTGCCAGCCATTTTGGCATGTCTTGTCTTCTTCTTTGCGCTTGGCCCCGGTATTGCTGCTTGCAGCTATATTTATTATTCATCTTCTTCTTCTTCTTCTTCCGCCACGAAGTCTATGGCAGCCCATAGAACCGTATGGTAAAAAGTTATGAAATTTGGCTCACTTATAGAGGACGGTCTCAAGTGTTTCCATAGCAAGTTTGGAGTCTCTAACTCAATCCCTATAGCGCCACCATCAGTCCAAAATGTGACTCATGTTTATGCTAATAACTTTTGAACCATAAGGGCTACAAACAAAATTCTTTTTTCCCCTGATTCCTTGGCTCAAGACGATTCGATTGCACCATATGACGTCATTTTCCGTCATAAAAATTTTCCCGCCATTTTTAATTTTCCGAAAAACCTACTTTTACGAACTCGTCCTAGACGGTTCATCCGATTTGCACGAAAATTGAACCAGATCATCTTCAGACCATGCTGACAAAAAAACTTGCAAATCGAGTTGATTCGTCAAATCATTTGCGATAAACGCGCAAACAAATTTTACGTAGCGGTTGCAAAAACACACTTAAGGCAATATCTCCGCAACGCTTTATTGTATTCAAACCAAACTTGGTACATGTCATCACAAGCATAACTTGAGGCAACATACAGCGTTTCGGCGCAGCGCCACCTACTGGTCCGGAGATACGAAAATTTGTAATTTTTGCTTATAACTTCTGAACTGTTTGTCCAAAAATCATAAAAGTGGTCTCGTTACATTCAGGACGGCATGCCGAGTCGTCTGATATTCAATTTTACCATATCGGCCATTTTGGCTGTCGGCCATTTTGAATTATGTGCTAAAATGCTGTATTTTATGAACACATGAACGGATTGTTACGAAACTCGGTATGGGTCATCAACACGGTGCCCTGAATGAGCCCAAGAAGTTTCGAAACAGCGCCACCTAGTGGAGATTTTTTTTTTTCAAATGCTTATAACTTTAGGTGAGATTGACTTATTTTCATGAGAGTAACTTTTTTTGTCTCCTGAATCCTTGCCGAGTCCAACGATACCAGACTTGCCAGGTTTCGGCGTATTATTTGTGCAGCGTTGTAATTTAGCACTTTAAAAACATTAGCTGATATCTTCGAAACCGCTAGTCCGATCGAGACGAAACCAGCATCAGAAGTTCGAAAACATAGGTCGATAAATATACAATAATGCCCAAATGTCAAAATATTGATAGTAAGGGGGTGTAAAATCCAATCAAAGTCAGGTGTCAGTCATTTTTCATGTGTTTTTTCATATAAATGTCTATAACTCCAAAACCAAATGAGATATTTTCACCAAAATTGATACAGACATGTATGGGCTCACTACGAGGACACGTAAAAAAAATGGTAGGATTGTGCCACTTGGTGGCGCTATAATAGAACAAAACATGAAATTCCCATTGACTACAATGCAGTATTATGATATAAAATGCTATGCTTTACAAATGAATTGGTGTATCATTACGAAACTTGGTATATGCCATCAGCACCATGCCTTTAAGCTGCTTAAACGGTTTCAAAACAGCACCGCATGTGGTCCATTCTTATATTGAAAAGGCCTCTTGAGGCTAAATTTTTGCAATGACATATTGACACATACAATGCATTTTTCATATTAGTCAAGAAGACTTTGTCTTCTCGACTAATATGTTTCATTTAGATTGTTATTATATTTCATTAAGCATGTCAAACACTTTTGTGTTAGTATTGTATATTAATACATGTATAATTAATATTAGTCAGTGTTTGAAATATTTTTTTTTTTACTTGGTAGCATTAGTGCTCCCAATTAAAAATTTAGGAGCACCAGCAAAAATGTAGGATTACCACAACTAACATGTTTATATATATATATTGTGTGTTTGTGTGTGTCTGTGTGTGATGAAAATATAATGTTTATTTTATAAATACCATTTTTTTAATCAATATTCTCACCATTTTTTATGAAGGCCATTCCCCTCTAATGTTATTAAATGCATTTTTATTTTCAATTCTTTAATTTAATCAATACATTAAAAGAATTAGAATAAAAGTGTCTATTAGAATAATTATTAACTATAGGGCTGTTGCCAATCAAATTAAATAATTTACACATGAACATAAACATCCAGTAGGTGGCGGAAGGTGACCATCTTAATGGGTGAGTCATTGAGTCATTTATTCAAACGATTTGTTCAAACGGCTGATTCATTGAATGAGGCAGTTGTTTATGAAAGGGTAATCACTAATGATAAGGTGCTGTCATGACATGCTGCTGTGATTTGTTTCTAACTATTTTTTTCTGCTGAAAAAGAACAAGTACATATTGTGTCTAAAATGTAATTCACTTCATTTGAACTGTTTATTAAACTGTTGTATGAAACTAGTGTTAATTTCGTCAGACGAGACGAGACTAAATATGTTCGTCAACAACCTTTTTTTCCCTGACGAAGACGAGACGATGACGAGACTGCATCAATGTCCAAAAACGCCGACTAAGACTAAATTAACATGCACTATTGTTGACGAAAAAGGACGAGACTAAAATGTTTTGCATAAAATAAAAACTAAGATAAAATCTCTCTTCATTTTCGTCTACAATCGTCTCTACTTTTTCATCATGAGATGAAAATTCAGCAGTTCAAAATATTCCGAAAGAGTTCGCGCTGTTGCTCGAGTAGGCTACAGGTCTCTCTCATTCTCCTCCTGTCATCTAGCTGCGGCGCGCGCGGTCAGTCACGTGGTTCACGGAGCGCTCAATACTTCTGCGCAAGTTACACAACAGCCGCGCAAGTTACACAACAGCTTCACTACACAGGTGTTTGCATCAATTTTTGGTAAACAGTAGCCTACAGCATATAGTGTGCATTAATTATTACGTCAGCCACATTTACAGTATCATTTTATTATGGAGAGTGGTAGTGGAGATGCAACATTGTTAACATTAATGTTAATGTTTTTCTTGTATTTAGCCCTCAGGTATTCTAATTAAGTCACACTTATACTCATTGATGGTCAAATGTGACCGTACATCTTAACAATTTTTTTAAATAAATAGCCTATATTTTAGTTCAATAATATTTATTGAATATTTGGAGGTGATCTTTTGGTACTAAATACTATTTGTGCAATACTTATGGTCCATTAATGACCACTTAAAACATTTTTCTTCTAATATTTGTATTATTTATATTACAATTAGTGTATTAATCAAGGTTAAAATAGAGAATTCCAATGCAAAGAGGCAAATTAGAGCCATTTTGTGGCTGGAACAATAAAAAGTTTCACTTGTAATGCCTTTACTGGTGCCTGTATGGCTCTTTAATAAATATACATGTAGTCTAGTTGCTCCAAAAAGTATTGCAGATTATAACTGCTTACTTATTTGTTACATTTTAAGATGTTAATAATAGTGAATAGTGAATGCAAGCAAATATAATATAACCCCCAAAAAAGTTTAAAATAGTGCTAAAAGGCAAACTTGTTTTCCTTATATGTACAGTAGGCTATAGGCCTATACATATGTAATTCATACTGAATCAAGATCGAAATCAATATTTGTGCCCATCGTCTCATAAGCTAATGCTGATTTTAGGCATCTACACTGTAAATCATCCAGTTAGCTGTGGTGTTGTGGCACATACATTATGCAGGTTGTATGCAGAGTTTTCCTTTGACTAAAACTAGACTAAAATGACGAGACTTTTAGTAGACTAAAACTTGACTAAGATACCTTGAGTTGTTTTTTGACTAAAACTAGACTAAAATGACGAGACTTTTAGTCGACTAAAACTTGACTAACAAAAAAAGATATCTAAATGACTAAATATGACTAAAACTAACAAGGACATTTGGCACAAGACTAAGACTAAGACTGAATAAAAAATAGGTGACAAAATTAACACTATATGAAACTATCACATTTTCAATCTTTGTGTGTGCTGTTGATTTGTTTTAATTTCTCCTTGAGAGGCTGCACCAGCCTCAACAGGGCAACCTTGTTACCGTCAGTAACATTATAGTAGGCCCTACATACATTATTATCCACTATCACTTACACTAAATTAAATACAATCTGAATCATTATTGCGTTTTGGTTATTCTTTAGTTATGTTTGTTATTCAACAGTTAATCAGACTACTTATGTCTGGTCGGGCAAGTAAAATTCTTTCAGCTCTTTAGATTAGATTCAACTTTATTGTCATTACACAAGTACAAGGCAACGAAATGCAGTTTAGGTCTAACCAGAAGTGCAATAGCAGCAAGTGCAGGATATACAAAGGTTGCATAAGTGCAGGACATGGAAATGTACTGAATATATATAAATATATATAAATAGAGAGATGGTTATTACTATAAACAGAACAGAATTTACAGGTGAATATGTACAGTGAATAAATATACAGATGGCTATATTGCTATAAACAGAATTTACAGGTGAATATGTACTATGAATATAATATACAGATGGCTATTACTATAAACAGAATTTTACAGATAGAGTTATACAATGATATGTTAGGCTAAACGAGGAATATAGCAGTGGATTAAGTTAGTGCAATAAATTATGGACAGAAGCTATCCAAGAAAGTGTAAAAGTGCAGTGGAAAGTGATTGCATATTACAGTTAGAAGTATGGTGCAAAATGCAAATGTAAACAGTAGGTACTGTAAATAACAGTCGGCAGTGCAAATGAGCATAATCCAGTTAAGGTATTTTAGTGCAAAATGCATAAGTAAACAGTTGTTACTGTAATAAACAGTCGGTAGTGCAAATAACAAAGTGAATGTAGGTGTGAGGTAGGAGAGTTAGCAGTTTATGAGGGAAGTGGATCAGCTGGGGTTTGAGTTCAGTAAAGAGACAGCTCTGGGGAAAAAACTGTTCTTAAGTCTGCTGGTCCTGGTCCGGTGGATCCTGAAACGCCTGCCGGAGGGCAGGAGAGAAAACAGTCTGTGGGCTGGGTGAGAGGAGTCCTTGAGGATGCTGCGAGCTCGATGCAGACAGCGTTTCCTCTGGATGTGTTCGATGGCAGGCAGTGGAGTCCCTGTGATGCGCTGGGCAGTTTTCACCACCCGCTGCAGTGCCTTGCGCTCCGCAACAGAGCAGCTCCCATACCACACTGCCACACAGTTGGTCAGGATGCTTTCTATTGCGCAGCGGTAGAAGTTCACCAGGATAGCCGAGGAGAGCTGATTCTTCCTCAGTGTCCTCAGGAAGAAGAGGCGCTGGTGAGCCTTCTTGACCAGGCTGGAGGTGTTGGTCGTCCACGACATGTCCGCCGAGATGTGGATTTACATTTTGCGTGCTGCATTTAGCTCTCTGTCATGTGCACAAAGCACAGTGAAAGGAAGTAACTAATTAAACAACCTAAAGCCTGCTTTAAAGTTTAGAGTGTGAAGATGAAGTTGAATTTGTTAATTATAGAATGGTGGTTCAGTCAGTGTATCAGCTCACAGCAGGCACAGTAATTACAATTTGTAGAAATGAAAAAAAAGTTTGCACCACCACAATTATTTGCACTTGCATATTCAACTTGCATATTCAATTTTACCATATCGGCCATTTTGGCTTTCGGCCATTTTGAATTATGTGCTAAAATGCTATATTTTACAAACTCATTAGTCTATCGTTATGAAACTTGGTATGTGTCTTCCGCACCATGCTTTGAAGGTACTCAAAAAGTGTTGGGGCAGTGCCACCTTGTGGTCAAAGGTTATAACAAAATTTACAAAAATGCTAATAACTTTTGATTAAATTAGCTTAGTTTAATGAAACTGGTCATAATACATTCATTGGCTCATACCGATTCAATTGCACCCTATGACGTCATTTTCGGTCATGATAATTTCCCCGCCATTTTTAATTTTCCAAAAAACCTACTTTTGCGAACTCGTCCTAGACGGTTTGTCCGATTTGCACAGAAATTGAACCATATCATCTTCAGACCATGCTGACAAAAAATCTTGCAAATCAAGTTGATTTGTCTAATCGTTTTCGATAAACGCGCACACAAATTTTGCGTAGCGGTTGCAAAAACACTCATAAGGCAATATCTCCGCAATGCTTTATCGTATTCAAACCAATCTTGGTACATGTCATCACAAGCATGACCTGAGGCAACATGCTGCGTTTCGGCGCAGTGCCACCTACTGGTCCGGAGATACAAAGAATGGATATTTTTGCTTTTATCATTTTTTTAACCGTTTGTCCAAAAATCATAAAAGTTGTCTCATTAGATTCAGGACGGCATGCCGAGTCGTCTGATATTCAATTTTACCATATCGGCCATTTTGGCTGTCGGCCATTTTGAATTATGTGCTAAAATACAAACGCATTAGTCTATCGTTATGAAATGTGGTATGTCTTCCGCACCATGCTTTGAAGGTACTCAAAAAGTTTTGGGGCAGTGCCACCTTGTGGTCAAAGGTTATAACAAAATTTACAAAAATGCTAATAACTTTTGATTAAATTAGCCTAGTTTAATGAAACTGGTCATAATACATTTATTGGCTTATGCCGAGAATATAGATACTAATTTTACCATATTTGGTCAAACATACTGTCCTCAATATTCTTATTTGATCAAAACCTACTTTTTCAAACTCATCCTAGACCGTTTGTCCAATTTCTACCAAAATCAAATCGTATCATCTTCAGACTGTGTCAATAAAAAGTTAGGGATTTTGCATCAATAGATGAAACCGTTTTTGTAAACCGCAGCGACGAAGTTGAGGCATGATGCCAAAATGACTCTTGAGGCTGTATCTCTGCAATGCTTTGACATATTGGCATTAAACTTTGCATGTGTCATTGTTCCCTTATTCTGACCACACCACATAAATTTCGTAACTGTGCCACCTATTGGTCAAAAGTGATAAACCATTAACTTATATTATCAGTGACTCTATATATGATATTTCAGCCATTTTGCCTAATCTTCTTAAACTGATAGATACTAATTTTGCCATATTTGGTCAAACATCCTGTCCTCAATGTTCTTATTTGATCAAAATCTACTTTTTCAAACTCATCCTAGACCGTTTGTCCGATTTCCACCAAAATCGAATCGTATCATCTTCAGACTGTGTCAACAAAAAGTTAGGGATTTTGCATCAATAGATGAAACCGTTTTTGTAAACCGCAGCGACGAATTTGAGACATGATGCCAAAATGACTCTTGAGGCTGTATCTCTGCAATGCTTTGACATATTGGTATCAAACTTTGCATGTGTCATTGTTCCCTTATTCTGACCACACCATATCAATTTCGTAACTGCGCCACCTATTGGTCAAAAGTGAAAAACCATCAACTTATATTATCAGTGACTCTATATATGATATTTCAGCCATTTTGCCTAATCTTCTTAAACTGTATAATTGTTCATTGTTGCAGTTGGTCTGACACTGTCAGACTACAATGCATTTGTCAGCCTTTTGCCTAAAATCATCTTAAAACGTGATTAATTGCTCATTGCTCCAGTTGATCTGACACTGCCAGCCATTTTGGCATGTCTTGTCTTCTTCTTTGCGCTTGGCCCCGGTATTGCTGCTTGCAGCTATATTTAGGGGCCAAGCACCGAAGGTGCGAAGGCACCTATTGAAACCGTTCCCGTTCTTATTATTATTATTCATCTTCTTCTTCTTCTTCCGCCACGAAGTCTATGGAAGCCCATAGAACCGTATGGTAAAAAGTTGTGAAACTTGGCACACTAATAGAGGACAGTCTGAAATGTCACCGTAGCAAATTTGGAGTCTCAAACTCAATCCCTCTAGCGCCACCATCAGTCCAAAATGTGACTCATGTTTATGCTAATAACTTTTGAACCATAAGGGCTAGAAACAAAATTCTTTTTTCCTCTGATTCCTTTGCTCAAGACGATTCGATTGCACCCTATGACGTCATTTTCCGTCATAAAAATGTTCCCGCCATTTTGAATTTTTCGAAAAACCTACTTTTACAAACTCGTCCTAGACGGTTCATCCGATTTGCACGAAAATTGAACCAGATCATCTTCAGACCACGCTGACAAAAAATCTTGCAAATCAAGTTGATTCGTCAAATCATTTGCGATAAACGCGCAAACAAATTTTACGTAGCGGTTGCAAAAACACACTTAAGGCAATATCTCCGCAACGCTTTATCGTATTCAAACCAAACTTGGTACATGTCATCACAAGTATGACTTGAGGCAACATGCAGTGTTTCGGCGCAGCGCCACCTACTGGTCCGGAGATACAAAAAATGGCTGTTTTTGCTTATAACTTTTGAACCGTTTGTCCAAAAATCATAAAAGTGGTCTCGTTAGATTCAGGACGGCATGCCGAGTCGTCTGATATTCAATTTTACCATATCGGCCATTTTGGCTGTCGGCCATTTTGAATTATGTGCTAAAATGCTATATTTTACAAATGCATTAGTGTATTGTTACTAAACTCGGTATGTGACTTCCAATCCATGCCCTGAAGGTACTCAAAAAGTTTTGGGGCAGTGCCACCTTGTGGTCAAAAGTTATAACAAACTTGACAAAAATGCTAATAACTTTTGATTTAATTAGCTTAGTATAATGAAACTTGTCATAATACATTCATTGGCTCATGCCGATTCAATTGCATCCTATGACGTCATTTTCGGTCATGATAATTTCCCCGCCATATTTAATTTTCCAAAAAACCTACTTTTGCGAACTCGTCCTAGACGGTTTGTCCGATTTGCACAGAAATTGAACCAGATCATCTTCAGACCTTGCTGACAAAAGTTCTTGCAAATCAAGTTGATTCGTCAAATCGTTTTTGATAAACGTGCACACAAATTTTACGTAGCGGTTGCAAAAACACTCATAAGGCTATATCTCCACAATGCTTTATCGTATTCAAACCAAACTTGGTACATGTCATCACAAGCATGACTTGAGGCAACTTGCAGCGTTTCGGCGCAGCGCCACCTACTGGCCCGGAGATACAAAAAATGGCTATTTTTGCTTATAACTTTTGAACTGTTTGTCCAAAAATCATAAAAGTTGTCTCGTTAGATTCAGGACGGTATTCAGAGTTGTCTGATATTCAATTTTACCATATCGGCCATTTTGGCTCTCGGCCATTTTGAATTATGTGCTAAAATACTATATTTTACAAACGCATTAGTCTATCGTTACGAAACTTGGTATGGGTCTTCCACACCATGCTTTGAAGGTACTCAAAACGTTTTGGGGCAGTGCCACCTTGTGGTCAGAGGTTATAACAAAATTTACAAACATGCTAATAACTTTTGATTAAATTAGCCTAGTTTAATGAAACTGGTCATAATACATTTATTGGCTCATGCCGAGAACATAGATACTAATTTTGCCATATTTGGTCAAACATCCTGTCCTCAATGTTCTTATTTGATCAAAACCTACTTTTTCAAACTCATCCTAGACCGTTTATCCAATTTCCACCAAAATCGAATCGTATCATCTTCAGACTATGTCAACAAAAAGTTAGGGATTTTGCATCAATAGATGAAACCGTTTTTGTAAACCGCAGTGACGAAGTTGAGCCATGATGCCAAAATGACTCTTGAGGCTGTATCTCTGCAATGCTTTGACATATTGGCATCAAACTTTGCATGTGTCATTGTTCCCTTATTCTGACTACACCACATCAATTTCGTAACTGTGCCACCTATTGGTCAAAAGTGATAAACCATTAACTTATATTATCAGTGACTCTATATATGATATTTCAGCCATTTTGCCTAATCTTCTTAAACTGTATAATTGTTAATTGTTGCAGTTGGTCTGACACTCTCAGACTACAATGCATTTTTCAGCCTTTTGCCTAAAATCATCTTAAAACGTGATTAATTGCTCATTGCTCCAGTTGATCTGACACTGCCAGCCATTTTGGCATGTCTTGTCTTCTTCTTTGCGCTTGGCCCCGGTATTGCTGCTTGCAGCTATATTTATTAGGGGCCAAGCACCGAAGGTGCGAAGGCACCTATTGAAACCGTTCCCGTTCTTATTATTATTATTCATCTTCTTCTTCTTCTTCTTCTTCTTCTTCTTCTTCTTCCGCCACGAAGTCTATGGCAGCCCATAGAACCGTATGGTAAAAAGTTGTGAAATTTGGCACACTAATAGAGGACAGTCTGACATGTCACCGTAGCAAATTTGGAGTCTCAAACTCAATCCCTCTAGCGCCACCATCAGTCCAAAATTTGACTCATGTTTATGCTAATAACTTTTGAACCATAAGGGCTAGAAACAAAATTCTTTTTTCCTCTGATTCCTTGGCTCAAGACGATTCGATTGCAACCTATGACGTCATTTTCCGCCATGGTAATTTTCCCGCCATTTTTAATTAACCAAAAAACCTACTTTTACGAACTCGTCCTAGACGGTTCATCCGATTTGCACGAAAATTTAACCAGATCATCTTCAGACCATGCTGACAAAAAATCTTGCAAATCAAGTTGATTCGTCAAATCATTTGCGATAAACGCGCAAACAAATTTTACGTAGCGGTTGCAAAAACACTCTTAAGGCAATATCTCCGCAACGCTTTATCGTATTCAAACCAAACTTGGTACATGTCATCACAAGCATGACTTGAGGCAACATACAGCGTTTCGGCGCAGTGCCACCTACTGGTCCGGAGATACGAAAAATTGCAATTTTTGCTTATAACTTCTGAACTGTTTGTCCAAAAATCATAAAAGTGGTCTCGTTACATTCAGGACGGCATGCCGAGTCGTCTGATATTCAATTTTACCATATCGGCCATTTTGGCTGTCGGCCATTTTGAATTTTGTCAAAAAATGCTATATTTTACAAATGCATTAGTATATTGTTACTAAACTCGGTATGTGACTTCCTTGCTATGCCCTGAAGGTACTCAAAAAGTTTTAGGGCAGTGCCACCTTGTGGTCAAAAGATATAACAAACTTGACAAAAATGCTAATAACTTTTGATTAAATTAGCCTAGTATATTGAAACTGGTCATAATAGAGTCATTGGCTCATGCCGATTCAATTGCAACCTATGATGTCATTTTCGGTCATGATAATTTCCCCGCCATTTTTAATTTTCCAAAAAACCTACTTTTACGAACTCGTCCTAGACGGTTTGTCCGATTTGCACGAAAATTGAACCAGATCATCTTCAGACCATGCTGACAAAAAATCTTGCAAATCAAGTTGATTTGTCAAATTGTTTTCGATAAACGCGCACACAAATTTTGCGTAGCGGTTGCAAAAACACTCATAAGCCTATATCTCCACAACGCTTTATCGTATTCAAACCAATCTTGGTATATGTCATCAAAAGCATGACTTGAAGCAACATGCAGCGTTTCGGCGCAGCGCCACCTACTGGTCCGGAGATACAAAAAATGGCTATTTTTGCGTATAACTTTTGAACTGTTTGTCCAAAAATCATGTCTTCCGCACCATGCTTTGAAGGTACTCAAAACGTTTTGGGGCAGTGCCACCTTGTGGTCAGAGGTTATAACAAAATTTACAAACATGCTAATAACTTTTGATTAAATTAGCCTAGTTTAACCTCTTAACAAGCGCCCCATTTTTTAGGAATTCTTTGAAAACGATATACCCAAATGAAAATGTCTGCAGCTCTTAAACCCTATGGTCTATATTCATAAACCTGGTCTTATTTTAAACTAGACACTTGAAATATTGCTACCCAAGAGTCATAATAACTCAAAGTAATATGGGAACAGAGTAATATACATGTAAATATACATGTAAGTGACTCACGTTTTTTGTTTTTTGTTTTCACTTAGGGAAAAAAATATTATAATTTAATGTTAAGAGCCTGAAAATAACTTAAATATAAAACTGAATGTCTAATCATGTCATGATTCAAATATGAGGATGATTCTCTCAGTAATGTGGCTTCTGTGAGCTTTTATGTCAAGAAAAGTCTAGGCGTCATTTCAAAAAGGCCATTTATTTCAGAACATTTGCTATTGTAAAGAGTAGTTTTTCATTCAAATAAATCTGCAATAAACTGCAATATACTACTAATTATAATGGATAAACAGTTACTGAAAAACTAAAGCAACTATTTACAGAGATTACAAAGTGTAAAAAACTCATTTAGCTGATGGGAAGCGTCTGTGAGAGACAGCGCGCTCCACTGCAGCTGGCCATGGAGAACGCGCAGCCAGCGCGCAAAAACAGTATTCACCAAAGCCTACTTACGCAAACTGCGCAAGATAATGCCTTTTGATTGGTTACTAAGTCCATCAATCAAACCTTTGTTGGAAAGGCATTGGCTGGGCACCGAGTGCCTTTATCCAACGAAAACCATGGGCGCAATGATTGACAGCTCACCAAGCCTGTAAGGCACTTCCTCTATATGATGCATCCCAGAAGAGTCTCTGATTGAAGGAGAGAGACGAGGGAGGGCTTAAAATACGTGGGAGAAGCTATTCTTGCAGGGGGAGTTTGCCAGACACGGAATAGAATCGATATTTCATTGAAAATGGACATGATTGATCACGCTAACTCAAAACTCTCTTGCAAACAACGGAGGATTTTTAGTTTTTTCCCTATTTTTTCGTTGTTTTGGATTAAAAAGTGGGATGCATTTTGAAGAATGGACTCTTACACAGAGATGTATGCGGGTGTTTATTGGATTCGTCCGATCTGATCTGAACGACAGGAGATGAAAGATGAGTAACGCTGATATTATGCTAATGTTTACATGGATGGTCCTTTAGCGTTTCATTTAACCCTTTCCTCTCTGGTGTATTTATTGCAAAAACAAGTTCAGAACATGAATCTTGAGTGTTTTAGCTTTCAAATGATGCATAGTTTGTGATAGTTGATTGAATATTTTGTATAAAACAAAAGTAAATAAAAGTACACACCCCCCCACTTCCGTCAACCCCCCCGTCCACGATCCGATGCGGGTTAAGAAGTTAATGAAACTGGTCATAATACAGTCATTGGCTCATGCCGAGAACAGAGATACTAATTTTTCCATATTTGGTCAAACATCCTGTCCTCAATGTTCTTATTTGATCAAAACCTACTTTTTCAAACTCATCCTAGACCGTTTGTCCAATTTCCACCAAAATCGAATCGTATCATCTTCAGACAGTGTCAACAAAAAGTTAGGGATTTTGCATCAATAGATGAAACCGTTTTTGTAAACCGCAGCGACGAAGTTGAGCCATCATGCCAAAATTACTCTTGAGGCTGTATCTCTGCAATGCTTATACATATTGGCATCAAACTTTGCATGTGTCATTGTTCCCTTATTCTGACCACACCACATCAATTTCGTATCTGTGCCACCTATTGGTCAAAAGTGATAAACCATTAACTTACATTATCAGTGACTCAATATATGATATTTCAGCCATTTTGCCTAATCTTCTTAAACTGTATAATTGTTAATTGTTGCAGTTGGTCTGACACTCTCAGACTACAATGCATTTTCAGCCTTTTGCTTAAAATCATCTTAAAACGTGATTAATTGCTCATTGCTCCAGTTGATCTGACACTGCCAGCCATTTTGGCATGTCTTGTCTTCTTCTTTGCGCTTGGCCCCGGTATTGCTGCTTGCAGCTATATTTCATCTTCTTCTTCTTCTTCCGCCACGAAGTCAATGGCAG
Organism: Gobio gobio; assembly: GCF_949357685.1. Classification (NCBI taxonomy): domain Eukaryota; kingdom Metazoa; phylum Chordata; class Actinopteri; order Cypriniformes; family Gobionidae; genus Gobio; species Gobio gobio. Next base: position 6,663,561 of record NC_137107.1, read on the forward strand.
CCCATAGAACCGTATGGTAAAAAGTTGTGAAATTTGGCACACTAATAGAGGACAGTCTGAAATGTCACCGTAGCAAATTTGGAGTCTCAAACTCAATCCCTCTAGCGCCACCATCAGTCCAAAATTTTACTCATGTTTATGCTAATAACTTTTGAACCATAAGGGCTAGAAACAAAATTCTTTTTTCCTCTGATTCCTTGGCTCAAGACGATTCCATTGCACCCTATGACGTCATTTTCCGTCATAAAAATTTTCCCGCCATTTTGAATTTTCCGAAAAACCTACTTTTACGAACTCGTCCTAGACGGTTCATCCGATTTGCACGAAAATTGAACCAAATCATCTTCAGACCATGCTGACAAAAAATCTTGCAAATCAAGTTGATTCGTCAAATCATTTGCGATAAACGCGCAAACAAATTTTACGTAGTGGTTGCAAAAACACTCTTAAGGCAATATCTCCGCAACGCTTTATCGTATTCAAACCAAACTTGGTACATGTCATCACAAGCATGACTTGAGGCAACATACAGCGTTTCGGCGCAGCGCCACCTACTGGTCCGGAGATACGAAAAATTGCTATTTTTGCTTATAACTTCTGAACTGTTTGTCCAAAAATCATAAAAGTGGTCTCGATACATTCAGGACGGCATGCCGAGTCGTCTGATATTCAATTTTACCATATCGGCCATTTTGGCTGTCGGCCATTTTGAATTTTGTCAAAAAATGCTATATTTTACAAATGCATTAGTATATTGTTACTAAACTCGGTATGTGACTTCCTTGCTATGCCCTGAAGGTACTCAAAAAGTTTTAGGGCAGTGCCACCTTGTGGTCAAAAGATATAACAAACTTGACAAAAATGCTAATAACTTTTGATTAAATTAGCCTAGTATATTGAAACTGGTCATAATAGAGTCATTGGCTCATGCCGATTTAATTGCAACCTATGATGTCATTTTTGGTCATGATAATTTCCCGCCATTTTGAATTTTCCAAAAAACCTACTTTTACGAACTCGTCCTAGACGGTTTGTCCGATTTGCACGAAAATTGAACCAGATCATCTTCAGACCATGCTGACAAAAAATCTTGCAAATCAAGTTGATTTGTCAAATCGTTTTCGATAAACGCGCACACAAAATTTGCGTAGCGGTTGCAAAAACACTCATAAGCCTATATCTCCACAACGCTTTATCGTATTCAAACCAATCTTGGTATATGTCATCACAAGCATGACCTGAAGCAACATGCAGCGTTTCGGCGCAGCGCCACCTACTGGTCCGGAGATACAAAAAATGGCTATTTTTGCTTATAACTTTTGAACTGTTTGTCCAAAAATCATGTCTTCCGCACCATGCTTTGAAGGTACTCAAAACGTTTTGGGGCAGTGCCACCTTGTGGTCAGAGGTTATAACAAAATTTACAAACATGCTAATAACTTTTGATTAAATTAGCCTAGTTTAATGAAACTGGTCATAATACAGTCATTGGCTCATGCCGAGAACAGAGATACTAATTTTTCCATATTTGGTCAAACATCCTGTCCTCAATGTTCTTATTTGATCAAAACCTACTTTTTCAAACTCATCCTAGACCGTTTGTCCAATTTCCACCAAAATCGAATCGTATCATCTTCAGACTGTGTCAACAAAAAGTTATGGATTTTGCATCAATAGATGAAACCATTTTTGTAAACCGCAGTGACGAAGTTGAGCCATTATGCCAAAATGACTCTTGAGGCTGTATCTCTGCAATGCTTTGACATATTGGCATCAAACTTTGCATGTGTCATTGTTCCCTTATTCTGACCACACCACATACATTTCGTAACTGGTCAAAGTATTGGTCAAAAGTGATAAACCATTAACTTACATTATCAGTGACTCAATATATGATATTTCAGCCATTTTGCCTAATCTTGTTAAACTGTATAATTGTTAATTGTTGCAGTTGGTCTGACACTCTCAGACTACAATGCATTTTCAGCCTTTTGCTTAAAATCATCTTAAAACGTGATTAATTGCTCATTGCTCCAGTTGATCTGACACTGCCAGCCATTTTGGCATGTCTTGTCTTCTTCTTTGCGCTTGGCCCCGGTATTGCTGCTTGCAGCTATATTTAGGGGCCAAGCACCGAAGGTGCGAAGGCACCTATTGAAACCGTTCCCGTTCTTATTATTAGGGGCCAAGCACCGAAGGTGCGAAGGCACCTATTGAAACCGTTCCCGTTCTTATTATTATTATTCATCTTCTTCTTCTTCTTCTTCTTCTTCTTCTTCTTCTTCCGCCACAAAGTCTATGGCAGCCCATAGAACCGTATGGTAAAAAGTTGTGAAATTTGGCACACTAATAGAGGACAGTCTGAAATGTCACCGTAGCAAATTTGGAGTCTCAAACTCAATCCCTCTAGCGCCACCATAAGTCCAAAATTTGACTCATGTTTATGCTAATAACTTTTGAACCATAAGGGCTAGAAACAAAATTCTTTTTTCCTCTGATTCCTTGGCTCAAGACGATTCGATTGCACCCTATGACGTCATTTTCCGTCATAAAAAATTTCGCGCCATATTGAATTTTCCGAAAAACCTACTTTTACAAACTCGTCCTAGACGGTTCATCCGATTTGCACGAAAATTGAACCAGATCATCTTCAGACCATGCTGACAAAAAATCTTGCAAATCAAGTTGATTCGTCAAATCATTTGCGATAAACGCGCAAACAAATTTTACGTAGCGGTTGCAAAAACACACTTAAGGCAATATCTCCGCAACGCTTTATCGTGATCAAACCAAACTTAGTACATGTCATCACAAGCATGACTTGAGGCAACATACAGCGTTTCGGCACAGCGCCACCTACTGGTCCGGAGATACGAAAAATTGCTATTTTTGCTTATAACTTCTGAACTGTTTGTCCAAAAATCATAAAAGTGGTCTCGTTACATTCAGGATGGCATGCCGAGTCGTCTGATATTCAATTTTACCATATCGGCCATTTTGAATTTTGTCAAAAAATGCTATATTTTACAAATGCATAAGTATATTGTTACTAAACTCGGTATGTGACTTCCATGCTATGCCCTGAAGGTACTCAAAAAGTTTTAGGGCAGTGCCACCTTGTGGTCAAAAGATATAACAAACTTGACAAAAATGCTAATAACTTTTGATTAAATTAGCCTAGTATATTGAAACTGGTCATAATAGAGTCATTGGCTCATGCCGATTCAATTGCAACCTATGATGTCATTTTCGGTCATGATAATTTCCCCGCCATTTTTAATTTTCCGAAAAACCTACTTTTGCGAACTCGTCCTAGACGGTTCATCCGATTTGCACAGAAATTGAACCATATCATCTTCAGACCATGCTGACAAAAAATCTTGCAAATCAAGTTGATTTGTCAAATCGTTTTCGAAAAACGCGCACACAAATTTTACGTAGCGGTTGCAAAAACACTCTTAAGGCAATATCTCCGCAACGCTTTATCGTATTCAAACCAAACTTGGTACATGTCATCACAAGCATGACTTGAGGCAACATACAGCGTTTCGGCGCAGCGCCACCTACTGGTCCGGAGATACAAAAAATGGCTACCAGTGTAACGTTAATAACTTTCTGCAGCCAGCATTTCTGGAAATGAACGAGGAAAACACTTTTTTTAAGACCTAACTAAATTAAATTTAAGACCTCAGGTGAAAATCTGGCCGTTTTTAAGACGTTTTAAGGCCTTAAATTGAAAAAATTTAATTTTAGACATTTTAAGACTTTTTAAGACCCCGTGGGAACCCTGTGTGTCTCTAATTTAAATGGCAGATCATTATGACCATCGAGAAAGCAGCTCATCTTTTCTCACCTGATGTGCTAAGCTAGGCTAGCTGGAGCCATATACCTCCAGTCTTTATGCTAAGCTAGGCTAGCGGTGAGTGTGTCAGACAGAGTTATGGTGATGAGAATGGTGTGTGTAGACTTGCCTAACTCTGGGGGATACGGTGGATAAGCCAAAAATCGGTGTGTTCCTTTAAACGGCAGATCATTATGACCATAGCTCTTCTCACCTGATGATGGCGAACATGGAGTTGAAGTTCTTGCACTCGCGGCAGTGCAGGGCGATCTTGATGAAGTGCTTGATGATCTTCATGCGCTTGAGGGCGTTGGGCTCGCGGAGGATCTCGGTGGCCACCCAGAAGGTCTCCTGGTTGATGATGTCCTCGAACTGCTTAAGATGGCCGCCGCCGCCCCCTGGCTCGCGCTTGAAGAGGTCGTCCACGTACTCTGTGGACTCGATGTTGCGGAACAGGCTGAAGTCCCTCATGGAGAGCTGCGCCGCCACCTCCACCGTGCTGAGCTGAAGAAGCCCGATCTGACTCTCCCTCAGCAGGTCCTGGGCGTCCTCGTCCGAGCACAGCGTCTCCGTCTCCATGTTGTTCTTCAGGTAGTACCTGCGCAAACACACACATTACACGATTACTGTTGTGGGATTACAAATTTATACATTGTTATATATAGGTTCTAATGTAATAGAATATAACTGAAAACATTATCTATATTTGTGTTTTACATTTTGAAGTAAACTTGAGGAAATTCTAAGGAGATTACGTCAGGCCGTGTAAGTGTTTGAGACATTAAGTCTTTTGTCTTTATGCACTTCCTGACTATTTACCATGACAAGTTTAGAGCAATACTGCCTGAGTGATTGGATTAGCATCTATGCATTTGATTGACACTGTTATGCTGATTAAATGGATTACTGTGAAGACACACACACTCAAGCAGAGCAGATCACTGTCATCGTTAGCTCAGGAAACAGTGTCACCACTCATCTAAAGGGCTCATATAGCGGCTCTGAAAAGGACATTATTGTGTGTGTTTGGTTTAATGTTATGCGTTTACATGGTTTTAGGTTAAAAAATCATTATTTACACACGCTGTACATTATTGTGGCTCCTCTATGCCCCGATTCTTTCTGAAAACAGCTGAGTGCAGTGGGCGGAGCTAAAGAGTCACACACACACACACACACACACACACACACAGACACACACACACACACAGAAACACACACACACACACACACACACACACACACACACACACACACACACACAAAACACACACACACACACACACACACACACACACTCAATCAAACACACACACACACACACACACACACACACACACACACACACACACACACACACACACACACACACACACACACACACACACACACACACACACACACACACACAAAACACACACACAAAACACACACTCAAACACACACTCAAACACACACACACACACACACACACTTCTTCAGTGACATTGTTGATCTCGTGTCTAAAAACACAACGCCAGCGCTGCACATGGCTCCCATAACCCGAAGAAAGTGTGTGTGTGTGTTTGAGTGGGCATGTTTTTGTGAAATATCAGGACACAAATGTGTATAATGACATGGGTATTACAAAAAGAGGGTGAAATATGAGGACGTTCCCCATGTCCTCACTTTTCAAAATGCTTATAAATCACAGAATGAGGTTTTTTTCACAGAAAGTGAACTGCACAGTCTCCTGTGATGTGTAGGTTTAGGGGCAGGGGCAGTGTGTGTGTGTGTGTGTGTGTGTGTGTGTGTGTGTGATGGGTAGGTTTAGGGGCAGGGGCAGGGGCAGTGTGTGTGTGTGTGTGTGTGTGTGTGTGTGTGTGTGTGTGTGTGTGATTGGTAGGTTTAGGGGCAGGGGCAGTGTGTGTGTGTGTGTGTGTGTGTGTGATGGGTAGGTTTAGGGGCAGGGGCAGTGTGTGTGTGTGTGTGTGATGGGTAGGTTTAGGGGCTGTGTGTGTGTGTGTGTGTGTGATGGGTAGGTTTAGGGGCAGTGTGTATGTGTGTGTGTGTGTGTGTGTGTGATGGGTAGGTTTAGGGGCAGGGGCAGTGTGTGTGTGTGTGTGTGTGTGTGTGTGTGTGTGTGTGTGTGTGTGTGTGTGTTATGGGTAGGTTTAGGGGCAGGGGCAGTGTGTGTGTGTGTGTGTGTGTGTGTGTGTGTGTGTGTGTGTGATGGGTAGGTTTAGGGGCAGGGGCAGTATGTGTGTGTGTGTGTGATGGGTAGGTTTAGGGGTAGGGGCAGTGTGTGTGTGTGTGTGTGTGTGTGTGTGTGTGTGTGTGTGTGTGTGTGTGTGTGTGTGTGTGATGGGTAGGTTTAGGGGTAGGGGCAGTGTGTGTGTGTGTGTGTGTGTGTGTGATGGGTAGGTTTAGGGGTAGGGGCAGTGTGTGTGTGTGTGTGTGTGTGTGATGGGTAGGTTTAGGGGTAGGGGCAGTGTGTGTGTGTGTGTGTGTGTGTGTGTGTGTGTGATGGGTAGGTTTAGGGGTAGGGGCAGTGTAGGGGGATAGAAAATACGGTTTGTACGGTATAAAAACATTATGAGGACTCTATGGAGAGTCCTCATAATGCTGTTGCACCAACATGAGTGTGTGTGTTTGAGTGTGTGTGTGTGTGTGTGTGTGTGTTTGTGTGTGTGTGTGTGTGTGTGTGTGTGTTTTTGAGTGTGTGTATGTGAGCTCATCCGCGAGAAGTGCCCATATGACGTTACACAGGGCCATACTCGAAAAAAACGTTCTGAAACGTCTTCTAATCCTGAAGGAGTGTGTTTGCAGTCCATGTGTATGAGCTCTTGATCAGAGTAAAGCAGGCAGAGTTAGCCCCGCCCCTTCTAGAGCTGGTTCTGCTCACCTGCCGTTGAGCTGGATGCGGTCCGCCAGTTTGGAGAGCTGGTCCGGCAGCCGGCGCTGCTTGATGACGCCCTCAGGGCTGACGGACACCTCACACAGAGAATAGGCCTCAGACGCCGCGATCAGGCCGAACTCACTGACCACCTGACACACCACATCTCTGGCGGTGGAGTCCTTACTGATGATGAGGAAGCAGCTCTGCTGATCCGCCTTGAACACACGGATCACCTGATCCGGGATATCTGAGAGAGGAGAGAGAGAGGAGAGAGAAGGAGATAAACACACGTGTTGAAGATGAACCACAGTCATGCCACAAACACTTTATTATGAGATAAAGTAGTCATACAGTGGCCTCCACAAATATAGCATCCATAAATATGACATAAACTGAAATTAGTCATGAGATAAGTCGAAATTATGACATACTATGTCACTAGTATGAGATAAAAAGTCAATGAGATAGTCGATATATAATTGACATAAACGTCTCGCCACGTCGGAGTACCGACGAATAGGAATCTCGCTCGCGAGAGCCATTCTACTTCGAGTGTAACTAAACGAGCCAATGCACATTGGCATGCAATGATTGCACCAGGTGCTCATGCCACGCCGTGCGGGTATAAATGAGACACAGGTGATTGCATCAAATCAGCCTTTTGCTGAGGAGCCGGGTAGGTAGACGTAACCGAGACGTTCCCATTCAGTCGGTCACTCTCGACGCCACATCGGAGTACCGACGAATAGGAATCCCTACCAAAGCGCCATGGCCTCTGCCCCCTTCCAGTGCCCTGTGTGAGCCACCTGAGCTCTCTTACCTGATGAGACGGGGCTCACACCGGGAAGTCCATCACTGCCGTTCCGCATGACCCGCTGAGTGATTATTGGATAACACTGGGAAGCGTGCCCTAGAGAAGGGAACCCTGCGGAGCCCACATCGTACCCCGAAGGAGTTATGTGGAGTACAATGCTGAGCCGTAGCCCGCCAGGAGAAGGGGGCTCAGTCCCACTGCAGGGAAGGCTCTCCCAAGGGAAAGACACGGGCTTCCCGTAGGAGCGACCGTGGAAGAAAATATGGGATCCCCGAAGGGTCACTCATATGGCCCAAGCCCAATACCGGTTCTCAAGGATTCAGCGGCAAGGGGCCTGATGCCAGACGTTCCGCCACGTCCGGCACCGAGGGCGGTGGAGGACTCACAGAGTTTGCTTCTGGAGAATATAAGCGCCGTAGCGCAGCAAGCCGACAAGAGCCGGGGCCTCTCAGTGCTTCTACCCGTTTGAGGTGAGAACACAGGAGGAGACCAGCTCTACACGTAGGCTATAGAATCTAGCGAACGTGTTGGGTGTCGCCCAGCCCGCAGCTCTACAGATGTCTGACAGCGAGGCGCCACGTGCCAGCGCCCAGGAGGATACAACACTTCTAGTAGAGTGTGCTCGCACCCTGAGCGGACAGGGCACACCTTGTGCTTGGTAAGCCAAGATGATGGCATCCACTATCCAGTGGGCCATCCTCTGCTTGGAGACAGCCTTTCCCTTCTGCTGGCCTCCGTGACAGACAAAGAGCTGATCTGAGGTTCTGAAGCTTTGAGTTCTATCCACGTAAACCCGCAGAGCGCGGACGGGACAGAGCAAAGCTAGGGCTGGGTCTGCCTCCTCCGGGGGCAGCGCTTGCAGGTTCACCACCTGGTCCCTGAAGGGAGTGGTAGGAACCTTGGGCACATAGCCAGGCCGGGGTCTCAACACCACGTGGGTATAACCCGGCCCGAACTCTAGGCACGATTCGTCGACCGAAAATGCCTGCAGGTCCCCTACCCTCTTGATGGAGGCCAATGCAGCCAACAGCAAAGTCTTCATAGACAGAATCTTTAGCTCTGCCGACTGCAAAGGCTCAAATGGGGCATTCTTGAAGTGCTCTGAGCACCAGAGCAAGATCCCAAGAGGGTATGGAGGGGAGGGCGAGGAGGATTTAACCTTCTCGCCCCCCTAAGGAACCTGACGACCAGGTCGTGCTTCCCAACCGTCTTACCTTCTACATGGTCGTGATAGGCGGATATTGCAGCAACATAAACCTTGAGGGTGGAGAGCGACAGCCTACGCTCCAACCCCTGTTGCAGGAAGGAAAGCACAGACTGGTAGGACGGTTGCAAAAACACTCTTAAGGCAATATCTTCGCAACGCTTTATCGTATTCAAACCAAACTTGGTACATGTCATCACAAGCATGACTTGAGGCAACATACAGCGTTTCGGCGTAGCGCCACCTACTGGTCCGGAGATACGAAAAATTGCTATTTTTGCTTATAACTTCTGAACTGTTTGTCCAAAAATCATAAAAGTGGTCTCGTTACATTCAGGACGGCATGCCGAGTCGTCTGATATTCAATTTTACCATATCGGCCATTTTGGCTGTCGGCCATTTTGAATTTTGTCAAAAAATGCTATATTTTACAAATGCATTAGTATATTGTTACTAAACTCGGTATGTGACTTCCTTGCTATGCCCTGAAGGTACTCAAAAAGTTTTAGGGCAGTGCCACCTTGTGGTCAAAAGATATAACAAACTTGACAAAAATGCTAATAACTTTTGAATAAATTAGCCTAGTATATTGAAACTGGTCATAATAGAGTCATTGGCTCATGCCGATTCAATTGCAACCTATGATGTCATTTTCGGTCATGATAATTTCCCCGCCATTTTTAATTTTCCAAAAAACCTACTTTTACGAACTCGTCCTAGACGGTTTGTCCGATTTGCACGAAAATTGAACCAGATCATCTTCAGACCATGCTGACAAAAAATCTTGCAAATCAAGTTGATTTGTCAAATCGTTTTCGATAAACGCGCACACAAATTTTGCGTAGCGGTTGCAAAAACACTCATAAGCCTATATCTCCACAACGCTTTATCGTATTCAAACCAATCTTGGTATATGTCATCACAAGCATGACCTGAAGCAACATGCAGCGTTTCGGCGCAGCGCCACCTACTGGTCCGGAGATACAAAAAATGGCTATTTTTGCTTATAACTTTTGAACTGTTTGTCCAAAAATCATGTCTTCCGCACCATGCTTTGAAGGTACTCAAAACGTTTTGGGGCAGTGCCACCTTGTGGTCAGAGGTTATAACAAAATTTACAAACATGCTAATAACTTTTGATTAAATTAGCCTAGTTTAATGAAACTGGTCATAATACAGTCATTGGCTCATGCCGAGAACAGAGATACTAATTTTTCCATATTTGGTCAAACTTCCTGTCCTCAATGTTCTTATTTGATCAAAACCTACTTTTTCAAACTCATCCTAGACCGTTTGTCCAATTTCCACCAAAATCGAATCGTATCATCTTCAGACTGTGTCAACAAAAAGTTAGGGATTTTGCATCAATAGATGAAACCGTTTTTGTAAACCGCAGCGACGAAGTTGAGCCATTATGCCAAAATTACTCTTGAGGCTGTATCTCTGCAATGCTTTGACATATTGGCATCAAACTTTGCATGTGTCATTGTTCCCTTATTCTGACCACACCACATCAATTTCGTAACTGTGCCACCTATTGGTCAAAAGTGATAAACCATTAACTTACATTATCAGTGACTCAATATATGATATTTCAGCCATTTTGCCTAATCTTCTTAAACTGTATAATTGTTAATTGTTGCAGTTGGTCTGACACTCTCAGACTACAATGCATTTTCAGCCTTTTGCTTAAAATCATCTTAAAACGTGATTAATTGCTCATTGCTCCAGTTGATCTGACACTGCCAGCCATTTTGGCATGTATTGTCTTCTTCTTTGCGCTTGGCCCCGGTATTGCTGCTTGCAGCTATATTTAGTATTAATATTGTTTTACTGTTGTTATTTTCTGCAGGCATCACAAACCACACATACACATATTACAGTGCCCTGTAAAGTTGTAACGAGACCAATAAATTCATCTAAAGGAAAGAAGTTGCTGCGTCTTCTCTGACCGGAGGATTAGGCCAGTATACATACTGCCAGTATTTCATCACCGCAGCTGTTCCGTTACAAGTGGTCCTTCGAGCCGGATTGTGTGTATAACTGCGCCATGGCAACTTCTAGCAACCAAACAGATGAACAACCTTCAGTTGTGTCCCGCCCAAGCCGGTCTCACCAACTCCCCAGGCACCTTCGCGACTTTGTCATTGATAACCCTAGCCATTTGCATAGACGTGATGCCACACATCAAATGATAGAAGCGCAAGAGGAAGAGCCTCCAGACCATCTCATGCTGGAAGAGATGGAAGCCCGCATGAAAGACATAACTAGGCAGATGAAACAACTACAGTCAGCCATGGACAGTGTTAAATGTAAAGTTCACCCTCAACAGCATCCATCCAAATTATCATATCCTCTCAGGAGCTCAAGCCTTCCTCATATTCACCACAGTGAAGAGATATGGCCCAGAGTATCGCCCCTCATGGATCATCGGATGATTTGGAAATCAGCTAATGAAGGTTATTGTCAGCTCTTAGACAACAGTGAACCTTACCCACTTACAGCACAGCCCATACAGCATGGAGAACTCAGCTCAACAACTCCGGCTACTAGAGCTCTGCAGCCATCCGTCCAGGTAGCAGCACAACCACTAGACCTCAGTGAGTCTATTCGCCATTCAGCTACCCTAACTGGACCAGAGCCAGAGTTTCCACAACTGCCTGCAGTTCAGTCTGCTCACGACACCCCGCTTACCCAGCGAACATATTCACCTTTTCTGCCCATCCAGCATGCAGGTCAGCACGTCCAGTCAGGGTACCAACCAGCTCAACAGACACCCTCGTCAGTGTATCTGCCAAACCAGCATGCAGCCCTGCGGACATATGCACCTACACAGTCTCAAGGTATACCTCAGCCCTTACTCACCACTGTACAACAGCAGACTTATCCTCGATATGTCCAGCATCAAAAAACTCCTCAACCTGGACCACTGCTTGGATTTCAACCTGCTTCACTCAAACAACCAGAGATAAGAACACCATCCCGTTCTATCCCTCCTTATCAGCCACCTACTGAGCTAGGGGCAGCCTATTCACTTCCCAAGACCGGATATCTCCCTGTAGTTCAATCACAGTCATACCAGTCTGGACTTCATTCAGCTGCACACTACCCACAGCTTACTCAAAGGGCTGCCTCACCTACAGCACCAGGATACATTTCTCCCTATAACAATCCTGCAACACTCACCATGACAGAAATGGCTATTGCAGCCTCATATGGTATTCCCAAGCCCAAACTGCCTCTCTTCAGTTCTGGAAGGGAGAGTGATTTCATCATGCTGAAAAGGGGACTGGATAGTTTACTTGGTCCACACCGACATTTGACTGAAGATTATAAATACCAGGTATTACTTGATCATCTCAAACTGCCTAGCGCCTACCAAATGGCAAAGAGATACATACATGACCCCACACCATACTCCAGTGCAATGGACGCTCTGCAGCATAGATATGGCCAGCCAAGACAGTTGGTACAGGGAGAATTAAAGACCATATTGAGCTCTCCTCCCGTGAAACCCGGCGACATAAAGGCTTTCGAAGATTTTTCTTCAGCTGTAAACACTCTGGTGGGGATGCTAAGTCGCATGGACGGTCCTGCTCAGTCTGAACTGCAGTGCGGCTCCCACGTAGACACACGTAGACTTGGTAAGTTGCCTGGTAACTACAGGGATAGCTTTGCCGAATTCTGTATTAAAAGAGGCATCATCCGCAGCGGGAGCGACCAGACATACACCTTACCTGACCTCGCTGAATGGATGGATATGAAGGTTCAGGTGCTCCAGGTGTCTCGACGTGCAGCAGAATCCAACACATCTGATCCCAGTCGTATCACACCGAGAGAGAATAAAGCAAGTAAATCACAGTGGGTCAAACCAGCCTCTGTTTACTTCAGCAGTGACTCTACAATAGTCAAACATCAGCAGACCTCTCCACAGCGACAACGGACCAACCTCCAGTTGGGTTCAAAGAAAGATCAGCCCACAAGTAAAGGGAGAGAACGTTTTAAGCCCTATTGTCCATATTGTAGGACCACCCAGGATCATTACCTCAATGGCTGTGCAGAGTTTGAAAGAATTACTACCGAAGAGAAAGCCACCTGGATAAAGGACAAAGGGAAATGTTGGAGATGTGGGCGTGGACACTCTCCAGAGAGCTGCACTCTAAAGAAACTCTGCTCCATGTGCAACAAACAACACCTGCTGATACTTCACGAAGTTGTGGCCCAAGACCCGCAACTAAACATCCTCACTGTCAGTACCCCAACAAATGCAGTGTATCTGGATCACGCCAGCCATTCAGGGCGTGTCATGTTAAAAGTGGTACCAGTGCTGCTCCGTTATGGCAAGAGAACACTAAAAACACATGCAGTGTTGGATGACGGCTCTGAGCGCACTGTGATTTTGGCTGCTGCGGTCAAACACCTTGGGTTGAGTGGGGAAGTGGAGTCACTCAAATTGAAGACCATCAGACAAGATGTATTGCAGCTCCAGGGAATGGCAGTGTCATTTGAGGTGTCCGCTGACACACAACCACGCACTTATCACTCCATTAATCAAGCTTTCACTGCAACCGAACTCCAGCTGGCTGAGCAGTCATGTCCAGGTGACAAATTAGCAAGGAAATACAACCACCTGAAAGGAGTCCCCCTACACACATTCACTAAGGTGCAACCAATGCTACTGATTGGATCTGACCACCCTCATTTAATAACTTCGATCCACTCAGTACGGGCAGGACCGATAGGAGCACCAGTAGCAGTCTGCACCCGACTCGGCTGGGCAGTGCAAGGACCCACTAACTTTCTTCAACATCCACCCGGTGAGAGTTCCTTCCTTCACATGTCAGTAGACACACCTTGCTCCAACCTACACAAAGATGTTCAACGCTTGTGGCAGCTTGACATTTTGCCATATAAAAGCGAGAGGGAGGTGACGCGATCCAAGCAAGATCAAACAGCCCTCACCATGCTGGATGAGAAGAGCACCACTGTAATAGTGGATGGTGTCTCAAGATACGCAACGCCTCTCCTTCGGAAGAGAAAAGTAGCTCTGCCCTGCGCATCACCTGTTGCTGTGATGCCCCTCCTTCGCTCTACAGAACGCCGTCTATCTACCAATCCTGAGTTTGCTAAAGTTTACAACCAGGAAATACACAAGCTAGTGAAGGCGGGATATGCTGAGCGGATCACCAGTGAGGAGGCCAGTCGCTCTGCCGAATCCTGGTACATTCCACACCACTTAGTACATCATAACGGAAAGGCAAGGGTGGTATTTAACTGCTCCTTTCGCTACCAGGAGAGTGCTCTGAATGATGACCTACTACCAGGGCCTTCCCTTGGACCGTCACTATTGGGAGTTCTGCTCAGGTTTCGAGAACATGCCGTCGCTATCAGCGGAGACATACGGGCTATGTTCCATCAGATCAGACTCCTTCCTGAGGACTGCCCACTCCTCCGCTTCCTCTGGCGCGACATGGAGAGAGACAGGTCACCTGATATCTATGAGTGGCGTGTCCTGCCATTTGGCACAGTTTGCAGTCCGTGCTGCGCCATATACGCTGTGCAGCGTCACGTTCGTGATCACCAGAGCGGCAACGAAGACCTGCTGGAGACGGTAATTACCTCGTTCTATGTGGATAACTGCCTGAAATCGCTCCGCACGCCACAGCAGGCAAAGGATCTTCTCGACCGCCTGAGAGCCCTCCTAGCGAAGGGTGGATTTGAAATAAGGCAGTGGGCATCCAACAGGACAGAGGTAATATCTCACCTCCCAACTGAGGCACGATCAACAACATCTGAGCTCTGGCTAACCACTGAAGGAGATGACCCGAGGGAGTCCACTCTCGGCCTGGTTTGGCATTGTACGTCAGACACACTGGGTTATAAATGTCAGCCTGTGACACCTAAACAGCCCACCATGAGAAATGTATATAGGGTACTTGCCTCACAATACGACCCGCTTGGATACATAATCCCCTTCACTACCCGGGCTAAAGTCCTGGTTCAAGCTTTGTGGGCTACAGAAAGACAGTGGGACGAGCCTATTGCAGATGAGTTACTTCCAGTGTGGCAGGCCTGGGAAGGTGAGCTCCCTCAATTGCAGAACATAGTTCTTCCCCGTTGTTATGTTCCAGAAGCTGCTGACAATGATTCATCAGTGAGGCAGATTCACATTTTTTGTGATGCCTCGGAGAAGGCGTACGGATCAGTCGCCTACCTGCGAGTGGAGGATCCAGAGGGACGCATCACTGTGTCATTCATTATGGCCAGGTCGCGGGTTGCACCCAAGCGACAACAGACGATACCGCGACTGGAATTATGTGCTGCACTGGCCAAAGTGCTCCAGACCGAGCTGACTTTGTCCATCCAATCCGTAGTGCTGTGGTCAGATTCAACAACTGTACTGAGCTGGATACAGTCAGAGTCCAACCAGTACAAAGTATTCGTTGGTACAAGAGTTACTGAAATACTTGACCTTACCAAGCCCGGGTCATGGAGATACATTAACACTGACTTGAACCCCGCTGATGATATCACTCGTGGGAAGACTCTCCTTGAATTGTCCCAGCCAAACTGTTGGAGTCAAGGGCCTTCATTCCTGTACCAGTCCTCAGATCACTGGCCAGTGAACCCCTCAGTGCACATAGAGGAACCAGATGAGTTGAGAGCTCAAACCTTCTGTGGCCACATGTCTATTGTTAGCAGTGATGAGCCCGATCCTGCTAAATATGATACATGGCCTGAACTACTGCAGGCTACATATCAGTTCCTTCATGGGGCGGCTGCTCCAGCTATGTCTGCCGTCGACCGTATTGAGATGGAGACTACTCTGCTAAGAAGGATACAATCCGATAGTTTCCCGGAAGAATTAAAGGCACTTAAACAGGGCAAACCAGTCCATTCAGGCAGCCGTTTAAGTGCTCTAAGCCCTGAATACGACCAAGCATTAGGCCTCATTCGGGTTGGTGGTCGACTACGCAAAGCGGAGAATCTGATTGAAGGCAGTCTTCACCCTGTTGTAATTAGTCCTGATCATCCTATCACGCATCTGTTGGTGAAGGATTACGACAACCGTCTGCACCACGCTGGTACTGAGAGAACTTTTGCAGAGATCCGGAGAAATTACTGGATCTTACGCGGTCGACAGGTAATTAAGAAACACCAGAAACACTGTGCGGAATGCTGTTTGTGGCGGAGGAACCCAGTAACACCAATGATGGCCGATCTGCCTGCTGCGCGGCTCCGGATCAACAAACCCCCGTTCTGGTCCACCGGAGTCGACTGTTTTGGGCCTTATACAGTGAAAATCGGAAGAAGGCATGAGAAACGATGGGGCATTATATTTAAATGTCTTACTTCAAGATGTGTCCACCTGGATCTGTTGCCACACATGGACACAGACTCGTTCTTACTGGCCTTGCGCCGATTCATCTCAAGACGAGGCAAGCCATACGAGATCTTATGTGACCGAGGTACCAACTTCCGGGGGGGAGATAGAGAGCTCAAAGAATCACTGGAAGATCTCGATCCCACATTGAAGCAACAGTTGGCCGACCAAAGTATAACATTCAAATTCAATCCTCCTCTTTCACCCCATTTCGGTGGCGTGTGGGAGAGGGAAGTAAGGTCAGTGAAAGCTTCCCTCCAAGTCGTGTTGCGGGATCAAGTCGTATCAGAGGAGGTGTTGGCGACTGTCCTCGTGGAAGTAGAGGGCATACTTAACTCAAAGCCTTTGGGATACTCCTCTTCGGACCTGGCTGACCCCGATCCTATAACGCCTAACTTGCTGCTGATGGGGCGGCACGACGCATCGCTTCCACAGGCTGCATACGGTTCCAGTGATCTTCTAGGCCGCCGCCGTTGGAGATATAGCCAAATCCTGGCAGACCGGTTCTGGAGCCAATTCACCCGCCGGTACCTTCCTGACCTTCAGCGCCGCCAGAAGTGGAGGACCCCTACTGTTGACCTCAATGCAGACCAAGTGGTTATGGTAGTAGATTCCCAGATTCCTAGGGCACTTTGGCCCATAGGAAAGGTCATTAAACTTCATCCCAGTGGAGATGGGACAGTTCGTTCAGCGGATGTCAAAATCAAGGGGGCAGTTTACACTCGTCCAGTTACCAAGTTGGTATCTCTCCCCAAAATGCCAGAGGACCACGTGTGCAACAGGGACCTTTAACAACAGCAGGGACTTGTACTTCTCCTACACATTCATCCATGAATGTGGGGGCGGCTGTTGTGAATTCCCTGCTGTGAGGAGGTCACGTCACAGCAAGCCGCTTCATGCAGAGACTGAGGGACTGTTTGCGCATGCGCAGTGTGTTCGGGGAAAATTTCCTGTGTAGTCAATAGTTGGCCTTTCACTGACAGTCCGTGGTCTTCATTGTTACTTTGTACAACAGTGTGCGTCGGTGATGATGTAAGTTACATGATGAGTAGATGTTGTTTATATATTTGGATGTGGCGTGATCTATTAATATTACCGGGGTAATATGTTATTTGTTAACTTTCTATTTAGCATGTGTTGCTGAGCCCCGTGAAACAGACGGCCGGATATGTAGTTAATTACCTCACATTTATTTCCTTATTCTACTGTTTATTTAGCTGTGTAGTTTGTTTATAGAGGCCGTTATTATTTTGATGTTAATGTGTCAAATTACAGATCGGTAGTTGACGGAGCTTTCTCAGTTTAGCTTGGTCACGTGATCTACCTCTGGCGCGAAGCTTTGGTGTTGATTAATGATCCGACACTGACCCTTAGTGGCGATTTGCAGTATTACACACTGTTCATATCTGTTGTAATTCATGTTATTTTATCATTATTTACCATTGATGCCACTGAACTTTAATTAGTATTAATATTGTTTTACTGTTGTTATTTTCTGCAGGCATCACAAACCACACATACACATATTACAGTGCCCTGTAAAGTTGTAACGAGACCAATAAATTCATCTAAAGGAAAGAAGTTGCTGCGTCTTCTCTGACCGGAGGATTAGGCCAGTATACATACTGCCAGTATTTCATCACCGCAGCTGTTCCGTTACAAACACCATCATCCCTTACATGTGTTTTATTGAACTAAACATTCAATATGCTGAAACACATATGCAGGTTACGTTTCTTCCTGAACAAGTGCGCACCCGAGTCCGTGTTGCTTTCACATTCACGTGAATCGCGGGACAGTTCGAGGTCCACCTCCTTCAGATAGTCTCGCGTACCCCGGTGCGCACCGAGCCCGCGATTGACAGCTTTTACATTAGCAATTTTTCATGCAAACCGTGCCCCTTTTCGAACTAAAATGCCAGTGACTCCATCTCACAGTGCATGCAGAGATAGAGCAGCGTTTATTGCGAACCGATCGCCCTGAACAGTGCTGCGCATCATCTACACATATATTTATTTATTTAAAAATTTAAGCGATTTTCATAATTTCACAAAGACAAATCTCGATTTTGGTTTAATTTCAGTCAATCGTGCAGCCCCAGATTAACCTCACACGAGCACAAAACAAATTCTGCCTTCACTCAAACGAGCTCTGTCTCGCATGCTAAACTGTAGGCTATTGCACGCGTGCTACTGGGGTAAAAATATTCATCGCACAGACCGATTTTTTTGTAGCACGTGCAACATATATGTCGCACTGTACAGCCCTGCTTACAGCAGAGTAAACACTAAACACACTTGTTGTCATCAGAGAATCCGGCCAATCGTGGAACAGCTGTGTCGTCATCAGAGCTCAATGGTTAGTTCACCTGAAAGATTCACTCAAAATGCGGATTCATTCAGAAATGAAACCGCTGTGTGTTGCTCTGAGACGCACAACAGTTCTGCTGTGACTTTATAGGTAATATTTTAATTGGCAAAACTGAGCAAAAAGACACTTCTGTGTCTAAAATATAACACAATATTAACTTCTTATTTATTGAACTATTGTATAAAATCAATATCACGTTTACAGTCTTGCTATTCAGGACAAAACTGCACTCGTGTGATTCTCATTGCTCATGTGATATTACTTAATTTAAAAAAAAAATTACTCATGACTTAAGCCACTCAAAGTTTTGTTTCTTTATTCTTGTAACAAACTCTATGCAATGCAATATAATGAATGACATTAATAATAAAAACACATCTTAACACTTATTCTCTGATGATGTCGCTAAGTTACAATAAATAGCATCTTTTGATTGATCAGAATAGCAAACTATTTACATGAAAATGATCCGAACATGAACTTTGATCACTTAGACGCCTTTGGGCAACACTTTTTCTCATGTCTCAGTAGATTAGAGGAGCAGCTGAAACTCTTCCCACATGAAGAGCACTAGTGCGGCTTCTCTCCAGTGTGAACTCTCTCATGAGCTTTCAGGTTTCCTGACTGAGAGAAACTCTTCCCACAATGTGAGCACTTGTACGGTTTCTCTCCAGTGTGAATTCTCTGGTGTTGATTTAAGTGGCCTGATGTACTGAAGGTCTTCTCACAGTCAAAGCACATATAAGGTCTCACACCAGTATGAATGCGCTCATGCACTTTTAAAGTCTTCAGTTGTGAAAAACTCTTTCCACAAAAAGAACAAAAGTGAGGCTTTACATCAGTATGAACTTTAAGGTGTTTACTTAAGTCTGATGCCACAACAAATGTTTTCTCACACTGATCACAGCTGAATGATCTCACTCCAGAGTGACGGGGCAGATGATCATCGAGAGATCTTTTGAGAGTGAAACTCTTTCCACACTGAGAGCATGTGAACGGTTTCTCTCCAGTGTGAATCCTCATGTGCACATTTAGGTTATCTTTACGTCTGAAACTCTTTCCACACTGAGAGCATGTGAACGGTTTCTCTCCAGTGTGAATCCTCATGTGCACATTTAGGTTATCTTTACGTCTGCAACTCGTTCCACACTGAGAGCAGGTGAAAGATCCTTTGACTCCAGATTTTCCAGCTTGTTTCTGTGTGAAATTCTCTTCAGTCTTTGAAGCGACTGTGTTTCCATCTTCATTTGTGAGATGATGAGGTTTCTGCTGTTTGTCTTCATTCACTTCGACCGGGTCTAAAATCAACATATTCAATAAAAGAGGAACAAATGAGAAACAAAAAGAAATTTGGTTCAATCTCAATTTAGCACAAATCCAGTTTACTACTGAGTCTGATAAACTCGACGCGAAACATCCCCTTTTCAGGATACTGTATTTAAAAGATAATTTTGTAAAATCCAGCTTTACAGATCCTTATTGGACAGTGTTTAACCACTTACACCCCTGAAGGTATTTTTTAAATTTCACATCTAAGTGACATGCTTAAAAGTAAAGGCTTGTAGCTCTACAAAAAACAAAACAAGAAATATACAAGTGCATGGTCTCATTTGATAGAAAACCTGTCAAATTTTGATAAAATATATATGTTGATCATGTTTGGAAGTTCTTATGTTACATCACTGCTGAGAAACCCTCAGAAAAAGTGATGCAATTTATTGATTTGTTTGGTTATTATTGATTGACATTCTGACTAGTATAAAGTCTTTATCAAGTTTGGACTTTGCAAAATCATGTTAACTACATCTGAGCCACATTTTGTGTTGATATCTCACAGCAATTAAAAGTTATGGCATTTGGAACCAAGGTGGCCTTTTTCCAAAAGTCCAAAAACCTCTATAAACGAGATCTGAGTGTTTTACTGAACATAAGAACCACTTACATGTGTAAACGACACAGTATTTTTTTTATTTTTATAATTACATAAAATAAGTAACAAGTGATAAGTCAAGTCAAGTCAAGTCAACTTTATTTATATAGCGCTTTTAACAATGTAGATTGTTTCAAAGCAGCTTTACAGTGTTAAACAGGAAAATAATGCAGCATAATTTTATTCAGCTGTATAGCCATTCTGGAAAAAACGCTGATGTCACCAGTTCATTTCAATTATCATACAGTGACAGTGTGGGCTTTAGATCAATAATTCGATCAGTAATTTAGTTTAAATGGTTAATTTAGTTTATTAATTAGATTTATTTCGATGTTTAGTTGAAAAAGTTAGTGTTCCCAAACCGTCGACCAATCAGAACATATGAGGGATATTCCGCTCTATGCCAGCGCGCTCCACAATTCACTCTAAAATGTGAATTGTTTTATTTAAAAGTAACGATTCCAAGCGTTCTTTAGCCGTGTGTTTCCTGTTTGTGTGATAAGTATTTTGCTGAGTTTCAGTTCATCTTTGAGACGTGTTTCAGAAAGATTCTCGCAGAGACAGGTGAACGCTGTTTATTTTCTTTATTTTACAAAAGCATAAAGTTTTGTTGTTATTGTGAGTGTTCACAAATTTTTTTGACTATTTATAGTTTATAATCATTCAACCACGTTGGTTAATGGTGTCACGCAGGTGGTGGAGTATTAACTTATTTTATTGAATTAGTTTGAGATCAAATTAATGCTAGATTTTTTGCTATAAATTACAGACATGGCATCTGAGGACAAATTCTTATTTTTCTCAGATACATTTACATTTACATTTAGTCATTTAGCAGACGCTTTTATCCAAAGCGACTTACAAATGGGGCAATAGAAGCAGCTAGAGCAGTCGAAGGGCAACAATATCAGCAATATGCAAGTGCTGTAACCAGTCTCAGTTAGTCTAGCACAGAAATATATATATAATGTTTTTTTTTTTTTTTTTTTTTTTTAAATAAATTAGACAGACAGACAATGAATAGAATGATAAGTGCTATTCTCGATCGGTCAGGTGTTGCTGGAAAAGATGTGTCTTTAGACGTTTTTTGAAAATGGCTACAGACTCGGCCGCACGAATTGAGATAGGCAGGTCATTCCACCAGGTGGGAACGGTCCAGGAAAAGGTCCGTGACAGCGATTTCATGCCTCTCTGGTATGGCACCACGAGGCGTCGTTCACTGGCAGAACGCAAGTTCCTGGAGGGTGTGTAAGTCTGAACGAGCGAGTTTAGGTATATTGGTGCAGAGCCAGTGGATGTTTTGAAGGCGAGCACCAGTGCCTTGAATTTAATGCGAGCGGCTATTGGTAGCCAGTGCAGACTGATGAGGAGAGGCGTGACGTGCGCTCTCTTCGGCTCATTAAAGACCAACCTCGCCGCTGCATTCTGGATCAGTTGCAAGGGTTTGGTAGTGCATGCCGGAAGGCCCACTAGATGAGCATTACAGTAGTCCAGTCTGGAGAGAACAAGAGCTTGGACCAGTAGTTGTGTGGCATGATCTGATAGGAAGGGTCTAATCTTCCTAATGTTGAATAGTGCAAATCTGCAGGACCGGGTTGTTGCAGTGATGTGGTCAGTGAATTTTAGCTGATCATCAATCACAACCCCAAGGTTCCTGGCTGTCCTGGACGGAGTTATGGTTGATGATCCTAGCTGAATGGAGAGATTGGGGTGAAGTGCTGGGTTGGCTGAGACCACAAGCAGTTCTGTCTTTGCAAGGTTGAGTTGCAGGTGATGTTCCTTCATCCAGGCTGAAATGTCTGTTAGGCAGGCAGCGATACGAACACCAACCGATGGATCATCAGGTTGAAATGAGAAGTAGAGTTGAGTGTCGTCGGCATAGCAGTGATAGGAAAAGCCATGTTTCTGAATTACCGATCCCAATGATGACATGTAGATGGAGAAGAGAAGTGGTCCAAGCACTGAGCCCTGGGGAACACCAGTGGCTAGATGATGTGACTTAGACACTTCACCGCTCCATGACACCCTGAAGGACCTACCTGAGAGATAAGACTTGAACCACTGGAGAGCAGTTCCTGAGATGCCCATCTTCATGAGAGTTGACAGGAGGATCTGGTGGTTAACTGTGTCAAAAGCAGCAGACAAATCCAGTAAGATAAGTACTGTGGATTTGGAAGCTGCTCTTGCCTGTCTCAGTGTCTCCGTAACTGAGAGCAGGGCAGTTTCAGTTGAGTGGCCGCTTTTGAAACCGGATTGGTTGATGTCCAGGAGATTGTTCTGTTCAAGAAACGTAGAGAGCTGATTAAACACAGCCCGCTCAAGTGTCTTTGCAATGAAAGGTAGAAGGGATACCGGTCTGTAGTTTTCTAAAAGTGCTGGGTTTAGAGAGGGTTTTTTAAGCAGTGGGGTTACCCGAGCCAGCTTAAATGCTGTGGGGAAAGTCCCGGTGTGAAGAGAGGTGTTGACAATGTGAGTGAGTGCAGGAGTAACAGAAGAAGAAATGGCCTGAAGGAGGTGAGTGGGGATAGGATCAAGCGGACATGTAGTGGGATGATTGGAAAGGATGAGTTTGGAGACGTCTGCTTCAGAGAGCAGAGATATTTAGCTTTATTTTCAGATTCAATCACAGGCTCGTTCTTACGTACTAGAGCACGTCCGCACATGCGCACTCTTCAAAAACGGTGCTTTAAATCTCTTGACAGACTAAAAGACATAAATTACATTTGTATGTATTCTAAATTAAAGATATAGATTGTACTGAATGTCAGCTTGCTTATTTTGCTCAAGATAAGGATTTATTAAGTCCACATGTCATGCAAACAAGAAACTCTGCTTCTAACCACAGGTCGAGAGCTGTCGTCAGGTTTGCGACGCTGTTTGCGAATGTTCGTTGGAGCGATGGTTTCGGGAAACACTGACTCGTTGAACTATGTTGATAACGACGGAACTTGCGACCATAGTTGGGTAACGATGCTTTTGGGAAACGCACCCCAGATTGAGAGTTAAAGAAAACATTGCATATTTAGTTTCATATTTATGTTTAAATAGGCTGAAGCCTATGATATTATTTTTTAATTTCATCTATGTTAAGTGAACAGCATGAGTAAGATCATAAGATGTGCAATGTGTCGGGAGACATGGATCAGACATGATTTTGACCACTTCATTAAGTTTTGTTGAAAGCCTTTCTTTAATAATGCGTAATATGTAGCTCTGTTTTACACATTTTGTATCGGGGGTCCCTGCTCCATGTCTCTATCGCCTAAGGGGTCCTTGCCCTGAAAAACGTTGAAGACCCCTGCCATAAAACACTCCATTTTCAACTGCAAAATCGTCCGACATCGTTGTTTTACCTTTTTTTTGCTAAAGGGCGTTTGTATTTAGCCCTATTCATTTGGGATTAGTATTATCTGGGGACCTTGTGTGATTTAGAAATTACTCTCCCACATCTGAATTTTGCGTGGCGCATTCGCACAGGATAAGCAAGCCTGTGATTTTACTTGAATTTACTGACTTATCTCCCGGATATGATGTCAAGACTTGTAAATGTTTTTTCGTTATAGATATAGCTGTATGAAATTATAAACAGTCGTATCGATATCATTTTGATTGTTTTATAGTAAAATAAATAATTTAGTTCAGTTAGAGAACAGAAGCTACAATTAAAAACTGAACTGAGCAATATACGGCGGAAGATTCAGTTTCAAAGCTAAATGTAAAAGTGCCCATTTAAGCGAGTTTGTCATTGTACTGTTCTGTTTTTGTGTTTTTCATTAAGAATAATATTAAACACACCATTCAAGCAATTTACTCCCAAATTGGTGCTCATTCTAAAGTGAAAGTATAATAATTCATAACAGACAAAGATAGAAATGCGCACAGGAAACAAAAACCTTGCAAAAATGATATACGATCCGCCTAATCCTGGCCAAATCACAGAGATGCCGATTTGCACGGGACTAATATTATCACAGGACCTCGGTGTTTGGCGAAATATGGTAGGGCTGCTCGATTATGGAAAAAATCATAATCACGATTATTTTGGTCAATATTGAAATCACGATTATGTAACACGATTATTTCACATGACTTTGGGAATGTGTTGTATTTATTAAAAATACACCTTTCAACAATTCAATTGAAATTGTAAAATTTGTTGTACTTTTTGAACTATTAAAATAAATAATATAACATATTCGAATCAAAGTATAAAAGTATTCACGTAAAAATGATAACCACAAATAAATAAGATCAACAATAGGGTTCGGCTAGATATGCTTTTCATGTACGTCTAACATTAGTTTTCAGGTACAGAAATGTATCAAATGTAAAATATAATTGCATATTTGAGTGCATAAATTAAAGATTAATCCTATTAAACTTACAAAAGCTATTCAATCAATAGCGGTGAGTGATGTCCTTGTCTTTTGTTGTTTGACATTAAACAGACAGCAGTAAAGGCTACTGCCCCTTTAAGACCTCGCGTCTTCTTTATCGACTGTATAAAGTTCACTTAAGGCATATACAGACTATGTCTGCTAAGATACTCATCAAGATGGACATGTTGACATACGTTTTGTGTGAGTTTGTCCGTTTAAGAGCAAGACTTGAAAGAGAACTCAATATTTGCGCGCTGAGAGACGTGTGCGCGCTCTCGGATGAACGCACAGAGACACATTTTCTCACAGCGCGCGCGGCTTCTCATTCTAAACCTAAGCACTCGCAATCTCGCATGCATTGAACAAAGTTTACAAAGAGAGAATTATTTGAAAAATATGAAGGAAAAAAAGGACGTTTACACGGCTCCCCTGCTCTCGTCAGTTTTTGTTTCTTTATTAGATTGTCATAGGTCACTCTGTTTAATTTTCAAGTGGTTAAACAAATTCGTGATGTTCCCTTGCGTTGCAGCCACTACCATGTAGCAGATCTTAGCATGTTTCTGCTCGTCGTCTGATTCCTCGAAGCCAAACTGTTCCCAGACAATGGAGTTGGTTTTGTCTTTTTTGCTCACCAAACGCTGCTGTAACTGCCCTCCTTCTGCCATCTTTACTCGCGCCTAGTTTTTAAATTCCAGCGGATGATATGCACACGAGGCTCACGACCTGAAAGAGATTTGTGGGTTCGGGAGGGGCGGATGTGCGCGTGCGCGTTTCATTCAGAAAGCAAGGCAAAATAATCGTTTTTTCTCGATTGTACTATTTTGGTGATCGTTGGGAGGCAAAATCGAAATCGAAATCGAAATTCGATTAATTGCACAGCCCTAAAATATGGTAGGTCATTTGCGGGGGAATTTTTACTTTACAAATTACAGACATGGCCGATTCGCACGGGATTAAGATCACAGACATTCTCTGATATTATTACAAATCACCCCAGATAATACTAATCCCGTGCGAATAGGGCTTTAGTCTTCACACGAGTGCTTTGTAAACACGGGGCGGTACTTCTGCCTATGTCTAGCGTGTTTAAACTCAGATTGTATTTGTCTGGGAGAAGAACATCATATACACCAAGGATGGCTTGAGGGTGAGTAAATCATGGGATCGTTTTTATTTTTGGGTGAACTATCCCTTTAAGAAGAGATGCACTGTAGCATTTAAAGCATAATGACTGGTCACGTGGTTCACAGAGCTCTCAATAGTTCCACACAAACCAGCTCTGCCAATACGTTTGAGTGGCTTAAGCGGATACACAACAGCTTCACTATACAGGTATTTGCAGCAATTTTTTATTACGTCAACCTTATTTACAGCATAATTTTATTATGGAGAGTGATGGAGATGCAACATTGTTAACATTGTTAATGTTTTTCTTGTATTTAGCCCTCAGGTATTCCTTACTAATTGGTCACACTCACTCATTGGTGGTCAAATGTGACCATACACCTTAACCCTTTTTCAATTAAATAAATGTTCTATATTTTAGTTTAATAATATTTATTGAATATTTCGAGGATATTTTTTTGGTACTAAATAGGCCTACTATTTGTGCAATAATTGTACAGTAGGCTATATACATATGAATTGATACTGAATCAAGATCTTGATCGATATTTGTGCCCAATATTTGTATATATCGAAATCGATATTTGTGGGAAACACTGTGTTCATACAGATATTTACACATAATTAGAAATTTGCTGGGGAAAAGCAGTAGAAAGTTGGGGGACGTTTCTTTTTTTGCTGAGTTTAGGATCTAGTTTTAGATGTATTGTGATTCACCAACCTTGTGATTCTTCCTCAAACTCCATCTTTACTGTCTGTAGTTTCTCCTGGAGTAATTCCTCCTGCTTGATTCTTCTTCTCCTGTTGGAAGATGGGAATATATCGTTATTATTATTAATATAATATTACTCAGGTGCAAATGATCTACTCTAATAGTAGGGTAACATGGGGGAAGATGCCCCCTTAAGAACAATGTGGATTATAACTATAATATATTCAGATATAAGTGTATCATGTGCAGGATGATGATGCATCAGCCAATGTGTTATTATAGGAAATAAACAGAAACATTTGTTAATAAAGGTGTTATACACAAAATGTCTAATTATTAAAGGGTAAGTTGGCCCCTGGTGTCAGAAGCACACAAATAAACTTTTACAGAATTTATAAATTACTTTTAATATGATTATTTTAATATGTATATACATTTTAAAGCACCATTCATGCAAAATACTAAATCAACTGTTCTATTTAACTTTTTATTTTGACAATTTAGTTGAATAATTGAATAACGGATGACAGACAAAGCAGAATCCCAGTAAAAGAGATTCATCTGAAAGGTACAATTATTTACAGGCTTGTGAATATTTACATATTTAACTGCCCATATTTTAATTGAAGATGTGTCATAATAGAAACACAGTGAAATCAAATGTAATGATCTCACTCAACTAACCTATATTTCAACATAATAAAATGTAATAAATCACTATTTTTTCAGAGACACAAAATTAGACTTCAAAACTGTTTTAACTAAATCTCATAAATGGTGAAATTACAACATTAAAAAAATAGTGTAGCCATTCATCAAAAGTGCTGAGATTGTGTGTCAGGACTGGGGTTCATCTTACCCCATGTTACCATAGTTTAGAACCAGTTCTATGATTTAACTAACTTTAATGTTGAGGTGATATGATTAAATAATGCCAAACATCAAACGAGTGTTGTGTTTGTCTACTATAGCTGTTATTTCTTCATGGTATTAAGTGTTTATTTTCTCAATAGTGGTGTTATTATCAGAAATGAGCTCTATATTTCTACATTAGCTATTAAACTATCAGTTCTCAGAGCAGTTCAGAGAGAAGCTGAGAGAATATTGATGAGGGTTGATCGCTGTAATCAGACATCGATTAAACGCGTGAATGTGTGCAAATTACAGACAACGATCGCAAATCAGAGATGAAGATTTGACGAAAAACTCCAGTTCTTGTCGAGCTAGTTCAATGCATGTAGGATATAAGTTGTCAGATTTAGATTTCTCCTGATAAAAACTGAAATAAATATACTCACAGTCGGATAAACCAGATTTACAGTTATGATGGAGACACGATGAAACTTCTCGAAGTGAAAAGCAAATGGCGACATCTAGAGGAACATCTGTGGCGCTGCAGAACTCCCGCCGCTGAAGTGAGGGGCGGAGCTTATAGAGTCTGGACTATGACGTGTTTTAACGGTCATCACCATCATGAATCCTGCTAAGCTTTTTATATTTTCTTTTTTTTTTTAATGTATGCACATTTATAATAATACAATTTGTATAATATTACCTTTAAAAAAATAGTTAAGGTTCTGTGAGGGTGTTTCTAGTCCAGCTGTAAAAATGCTATCTTTATCTCTTCTGACTGCTGTTATCATTATCTCTTCTGACTGCTGTTATCAATCTCTCTCTGTTTTTTACTCCTTTTGAAAGTTGTGAGAGCACTATTGTGAAGTTTTTCTTTTGCTACAATCATTTTATTTTATATGAGCTGTTTTCATAATGGAGTTTTGTTTGGATTGATATAAAACAACAATACTTTTAAACAAGGTCACTTTATTCATACATGCATAAGATAACCTGAATAAAAATTATGGATCCAAGTTTAAATGTATTAATTTTGTCCATTTGATGTTGTTTTTTCCACTGTTGTACTGAACACATCCCTGAGTTAACAACTGATTTTAAAATCAATATCGTTACACCCCTTAAATGTATTCTGGGCAGTCCTATTATTAAAAATATGACATCAGTATAAATGATGAACAGTCCTTTAATACAGTGATTATAAGAGAGCAAAACAAACAAACAAAACTGAACAAATGACACTGTTTTGTGTAGTCTGCACTTAAACACTTGGTCAATGTTGAGAACAATGTTATACCCTTACAGAAAAAACACATGAATTTTACATTTTCCCAGTGGTGGAGAGAGTACTGAAAAAGCATACTCAAGTAAAAGTACTGTTTCTTGTCAAAAAATGTAGTGCAAGTAGAGTAAAAGTACCTGTCCTAAATACTACTCAAAGTAGGAGTAAAAAGTAGCCCTTTTAAAAGCACTCAAGAGTAGTGAGTATTATGCTGTGAATGTTATTCCACTTTATATACCCTGCAAATTAAAAATGTAGCTTACTTTAAATGGATGATTCTCATTAAGATCAAAAAAACCTGAGATCAACAGTATTTCAGAATTCAGTTTTATTTTTGACTACTAGCATTAAAAATATAGCCATGTAATATTAGAGAAAGTGTTGGAAAGCAAAGTGCAAGACTGCCCAGCAGAGGGCGCTAACAGACTGTATTATTGTACAACTGACTGATTTATTCACGTTCTCAGACGGAAGTTGTTTTTAGTTTGTAGTGGAGCGGCAGGCAGAAAGAAACCAGCTCGTTGTTCATACAGTTAAATCTTGTTTTGGTGGATTTGTGCGTGTAGAAAACTGTAAGTATCATTATATTTATACATTCCATGTTTATGTATCGTGAGGAGTAGCAACTTTATCGTGCATTCAGGACACTGTTCACCATTGGATGACTGAATGACGCAGCATTTTCTGTTTACCGCCGGTTTGCGATGCATACAGTTAATATTAACATTTGTGTTGTGTATTGTTTAGTAATCGTTGTTTACTCTAGAAGGAGGACTATTTACTGTTTAAGTGAGGATGTGTGGTACAGTTTGATGCTCAGTCAGATTGTTTGTATCTAGTTTTTTCCTTAAGAGCATATTATTGCATATTGAACATTTCTATTAAGATAATCTAATAACTATTTGCTGTATTTTGTTACTGAATAATCTTTGTTGTGACTGTACTAAGAAAATTTATTATTTATTATTATTTCCTTATGTAGAACCACATTTCTATCCACCTGTAACTTGAAAGAAGCAAGCTGGAATAAAAGAATACAAATGGAGAACAAAGACTCGTGCATTCTAACAGATGCCCCACAGTGATCATAACTTTAAACTAGCAACTTAATCCTTCATTACAAATTGGTCCTTCGAGCCGGATTTGTGATTACTGTGGATGAAGATGGCTCGTGCTCCATTAGACAGAGACTTCAGACCAGATGATGTTCGTCCCCGCCGCCAAAGGAATCCTCCTGGCTGGCTAAAGGAATATGAGGTTGATTTTCCACGTCCAGTAGTATTTGACCAACCCAGTCAACATTATTTGGGAATGAAAGATAGTGGAAGATATTATGAGAGATCCGCCGAGATGACGCCTCTCCCCAAGAGCACCATTCCCCACAACTGGAGCAGAGAAGACATGGAAAGAATGCCCTCAACTTCATATGTTCCCCTCTATGAGAGCACTCCAACACAATCCCAGAATACCCCGCGCATGCTAGAAGTTCTTCAGCAGTTGCAGGAGGATAACAGGAGGTTACACCAGACTGTGTTGGATATGCAACGTCGAATGGACAAGAGTAATGCTTTGTCACTTCATCATTCTCTGCAATTAGAACCAGAACATTCTCCCAGTGTCAGAATGAAGCAAACTGTAGCTGTACCTCAGTATGTCAATCAATCAGCTATTGAAGAAGAGGAGGAAGACTGGCCACCACCACCTCCCCCTGTGACATCAGATAAGGGACCAAAACAGCCCAATCCTGAACACAGAGTCATAGATGTCCTGGAGGAGCTAAAGGAACGCCTTTCCAAACTAGAATTGAAGCGATCATCTACTCCATCCACACCAAACTATCAACAGCCAGTTGATGACACAGGGCAGTCAGAGTCATGGTCAAATCCTAGTAATACTGCTACCCCTCCATTGCCACCTCAGAGAGATTACAGCTTCACTGATGCACTACCACGTAGCCAGGAGAGATCGTATAGAGGCCCCAAGCCTTCAATCCCAGACTTCACGTGTGATGACCCCAGAGAATTTGCAAGACTGCGAATATCTTTGGAGAATATTCTCCCTCCTGATGCAACTGAGAGGTTCAAATACCAAATTCTGCTGGACCACCTTAAATTTGAAGAAGCTCTGTTAATCGCTGACTCTTACAGTAATTCTCTGTACCCTTACTCAGACACCATGGCCTCTCTCATTCAGCAATATGGCCAGCCTCACCAACTGGCTTTAAGGAGAATCGCAGAGTTGATGGATGGGCCCACTATCAGGCCAGGAGATTCAATGGGATTCCGTAAATTTGCACTGAGAGTTAGGGCGCTGGTTGGAATGCTAGAACAGCTAAAACAAGAAGGACTCATTGAACTTCAGTGTGGATCACATGTGGCCAGATTAAGCAGTAAGTTGCCCCAGGAGCTCAGAGCTAACTTTAGGCGATACCTTCATCCACTAAAGAGAGGAGTTCCCTCTCTTTTAGACTTTGCAGAGTGGTTGGAGTATGAGTTACAGATCCAAGAAGGTGGAGATACACTTGATCAGATAGAGGCTAACAAAGAGGCAGCTAAAAGGCAAAGAGACCACAGGAAAGATGGTAAAGGAAGAAACAGACCAATGACCGTGCTCTTGGGTTCTACTCAAGCTACATCAGAAGCATCTTCTGAAGCGAAGCCCCCTTTGCAGTTGCCTGAGAAGTCCAGATTGTACTGCCCTTACTGCTGTAATAATCTGCACAATCTTGATGACTGTTCTAACTTCTCTCATCTTACTAAGCAGCAGCAGAAACAGTGGGTGATAAGCAACAACCGCTGTTGGAGATGTGGTCGCAGCCACCAAGCAGTACAGTGTCATCTGAGGGTCAGCTGTAGCACCTGCAAAGGCAAACATCTGAGAGCTCTTCATGATGTAAACACCAGAACAGGAGAACAGACAAAAGGGGAGAAATCAAGTGCTGAAACACTTTGTGGACTTGTGAATTCCTCCACTGACATTCTTTATCTGGACAGAAAGGCTGGATGCAACCAAGTCCTTCTCAAAGTCAGCAAAGTTCTCCTGCGTAACGGCAGTCATACCCTCGAAACGTACGCTATCCTAGATGATGGATCAGAGCGAACCATTCTTCTCCAGGAGGCAGCAGTGGAGTTGAGACTCCAGGGTCCTTCAGAGCGCCTCACACTAAGAACAGTGTGACAAGACCTACGAGTGATACAAGGTTCATCTGTGTCCTTCACTATCTCACCAGCCAGCCAACCTGAGAGGGTCTATAAGATCGGGGGAGCTTTCACTGCATCTCAATTGGGTCTAGCGGAGCATACATATCCGGTTGAGCGATTGCAGCGCAAATACAGATACCTGAGAAAATTGCCCTTGCCAGAGATCAAAGGTGCCCAACCTCTCCTTCTCATTGGATCAGACTTTCCACACTTGATAACTCCAATCCAACCAGTAAGATTAGGACCACCTGGAGGGCCCGTGGCGGTAAAGACCAGACTTGGCTGGACACTTCAAGGCCCTGCTAAGTGCTTACCACTGCGAAATGGAACACAGACATGCTTGTTTACTGCAACACTATCTCCATCAGATGAACTGCACCATAATGTGGAAAAGCTTTGGCAGCTCGACCACTTGCCATACAAGAATGAGAAGTTGGTGACCAGATCTAGACAGGATCAGACTGCAATAGAACTTTTGCAGACGAAGACAGTTCGAGTGAACATAAGTGGAGTACAGCGATATGCCACACCTTTACTAAGGGTGAAGTCCATGCCCACTTTGTCTGCTTCACCAACTTCAGTCCTTGCTAACCTAAGGGGTACAGAAAAGCGCCTCATTCGGGATCCAGACCGTGCCACAGCATACATCTCAGAAATTCAGAAACTTGAACAGGCAGGATATGCCACAAAAGTGAGTCAGGAAATGTTGGAGTCATCTAGAGAGTCATGGTTCATCCCACATCACATGGTGACTCACAATGAGAAGAACAGAATTGTGTTCAACTGCTCCTTCACACATCAGGGAAATAATTTGAACGAACTGCTCCTGCCTGGTCCCAATTTGAGCGCTTCACTGCTAGGTGTCTTGCTGCGATTTAGAGAACATTCCACAGCCGTCAGCAGTGACATTAAAGGTATGTTTCAACAGGTGAGGCTACTCCCTGAGGACAGACCACTCCTACGGTTCCTGTGGCGTGATATGCAGAGAGACAACTCTCCTAGTGTGTATGAATGGCAAGTCTTGCCATTTGGGACAACTTGCTCCCCATGCTGTGCAACATATGCACTGCAGCGGCACATCACTGATCACAGTCAAGAAGGAGATGAGGTGCGTAATGCTGTCGAAAGACACTTTTATGTGGACAATTGGCTCCAGAGCTTCTCTTCCTCTGAAGCAGCTAAAGCATCAGTCAACAAGTTGAGGGAGCTACTGGCTAGTGGAGGCTTCGAATTAAGGCAATGGGCAAGTAACGTCCCAGATGTCATAAGGCACCTTCCCCCAGAAATACTGTCTCAAGATAGTGACCAGTGGCTCAACCAGAGTCAAATGGATCCGCAAGAACCTGCTCTGGGACTACGCTGGAGGTGTGGATCTGACACATTGACATACAAGTCCCATCTGCAGGAAGCAAGCCCTACAACAATGAGGAATATTTACAGGGTGCTGGCCAGTCAGTATGACCCACTTGGGTTCATCACTCCCTTCACAACTAGGGCCAAGATTCTTGTTCAACTGCTGTGGAATAATAAGAGAGAATGGGATGACCCCCTGCTCCCTGGTGATATTCTTGAAGCTTGGAAAGTATGGGAGAGCGAACTTCAACATCTTGAAAAGCTCAGTTTGCCTCGTTGTTATGTAAGCTTCAAATTAGACCACCCCAGTTGCACCCAAGAAGTACATATCTTCTGTGATGCTTCAGAGCGGGCCTATGGGTGTGTTGGATATTTACGGACGGAGCATCCACATGGTCAAGTTGAAGTGTCATTCATGACTGCCCGATCGCGAGTAGCTCCCAAGAAACAGCTATCGGTGCCCAGGTTGGAGCTGTGTGCCGCTCTCACTGGTGCTCAACTTGCCCAAGTGTTGCAGAGGGAATTAACATTGAACATCACTCAAGTTATTCTGTGGACAGACTCAACTACTGTTCTTAACTGGCTCCAGTCTGATACCTGCCGCTTCAAGGTATTCGTAGGGACACGGGTTGCTGAAATTCAGGAGCTGACTAATAACGAAGACTGGCGTTATGTTGACTCTTTGAACAACCCAGCTGATGACATCACAAGAGGGAAGATCCTACTGGAACTGGCAAGTGAAAATAGATGGACGAAAGGACCTTCCTTTTTGTGGCTCTCACCTAAAGACTGGCCAAAGACCCCAACTATCCCCAGAAAGGATGATTCAAAAGAAATGCGAAAACCTCTTTCTTGCCTTAATATTGTCACAGACACCTGCCCCTCCCCTCCTGACCCCAAAGAGTTCCAGTGTTTTACAGACTTAGTGAAGGCCACTGCAGAATACCTACACAAAGCAACCTCATCTGATTCACAAGGGCCCACAGCTGAAACTTATCAGAAAGCAGAATTAGAGATCTTAAAAGCTGCACAAAAAGAGAGTTTCCCTGAAGAGATTCAGTGTCTTACTGCTTGTAAACCAGTACCATCATCGAGTCGCCTAGCACTGCTGGCACCTGAACTTGATAAAGAAGTGTACATCATTCGTGTCGGTGGAAGATTACGTAGATGTAACCAGCTAGAACCAGAAATAATTCATCCAATTGTTCTGGACCCAAAGCACTCAGTTACTAGGATGCTCATTCGGCATGTTGACAATAACTTAAAACACCCTGGTTCTGAACGACTTTTTGGGGAATTACGGCGCAAGTACTGGATACTTCGGGGCCGCAAAGCTGTTCGGAAAGAGCAGCGTGCCTGTCTGGAATGTCAGAGATGGAGAGCCCACCCAGTTATTCCTCAGATGGCAGATCTACCTCCTGCCCGC
This sequence comes from Gobio gobio, assembly GCF_949357685.1. NCBI lineage: Eukaryota > Metazoa > Chordata > Actinopteri > Cypriniformes > Gobionidae > Gobio > Gobio gobio. Next base: position 6,698,311 of record NC_137107.1, read on the forward strand.
CTCCGCCTGCAGTGCCCTGCATTCTTCTCTACTGGAGTGGACTACTTTGGCCCCTTCTTAGTCAAAATAGGTCGCCGCAACGAAAAGAGATGGGGGATCCTATTTAAATGTTTAACTACAAGAGCAGTGCACATTGAAGTCTTGACTAGCCTAGATACAGACTCCTTTCTAATGGCTCTGAGGAGGTTCGTTTCTCGCAGGGACAAACCTGCTGAATTACTGTCCGACCAAGGGACTAATTTTAAAGGAGGTGAGCGAGAACTCAATGACACTTTCAAAGCCATGCACCCTTCATTGCAAGCTCAACTGGCTGAGCACCAGATCAAGTTTCTCTTCAACCCCCCTAATGCACCGCACTTTGGAGGTACCTGGGAAAGGGAAATCCGTTCTATAAAGACAGCCTTAAATGCCACGCTCAATGCCCAGACCGTGACTGAGGAAATGCTCAACACCATTCTCATCGAAATCGAAGGAATTCTAAATTCCAAGCCCCTAGGTTATGTTTCCTCCGATGTGGCTGACCCAGACCCAGTTACCCCGAATCTCCTTTTGATGGGGCGGCTAGATCCATCATTGCCACAAACCATATACCATGATTCCAATCTACTCAGTCGGCGGCGCTGGAGGGCCTGTCAAGTCCTTGCTGATAGATTCTGGGCACAATTCCTAAAAAACTACCTACCAGCATTGCAAATACGGGAGAAATGGCGGAACGACACAGATCCCCTCAAACCAAGCACAGTGGTGCTCATAGTAGACCCTCAGTTGCCCAGAGCATTATGGCCAATCGGACAGGTAACCAAAGTGTTTACAGGAGCAGATGGGCGGATACGTACAGTAGAAGTTAAGGTGAACGATCGAACCTATATCAGACCTGTTAGCCGTCTGATCCGCCTTCCCGCTGTTTTAGATGATCAGGACAAAGGGTTGCCCCAATAACCGCAAATTTGGGGGCGGCTGTTGGAAAGCAAAGTGCAAGACTGCCCAGCAGAGGGCGCTAACAGACTGTATTATTGTACAACTGACTGATTTATTCACGTTCTCAGACGGAAGTTGTTTTTAGTTTGTAGTGGAGCGGCAGGCAGAAAGAAACCAGCTCGTTGTTCATACAGTTAAATCTTGTTTTGGTGGATTTGTGCGTGTAGAAAACTGTAAGTATCATTATATTTATACATTCCATGTTTATGTATCGTGAGGAGTAGCAACTTTATCGTGCATTCAGGACATTTACTGTTCACCATTGGATGACTGAATGACGCAGCATTTTCTGTTTACCGCCGGTTTGCGATGCATACAGTTAATATTAACATTTGTGTTGTGTATTGTTTAGTAATCGTTGTTTACTCTAGAAGGAGGACTATTTACTGTTTAAGTGAGGATGTGTGGTACAGTTTGATGCTCAGTCAGATTGTTTGTATCTAGTTTTTTCCTTAAGAGCATATTATTGCCTATTGAACATTTCTATTAAGATAATCTAATAACTATTTGCTGTATTTTGTTACTGAATAATCTTTGTTGTGACTGTACTAAGAAAATCTATTATTTATTATTATTTCCTTATGTAGAACCACATTTCTATCCACCTGTAACTTGAAAGAAGCAAGCTGGAATAAAAGAATACAAATGGAGAACAAAGACTCGTGCATTCTAACAGATGCCCCACAGTGATCATAACTTTAAACTAGCAACTTAATCCTTCATTACAGAAAGCAACCAATAATCTGGTAACATTTATGAGAACCATTCTGTAGATGTTTCCTTGCGGTTAATTAAAAAAGGTTCAAAGTGTTGTACATTAACAATTTTACGTTAAAAAAGCAGAGTTCTTTCTTTTCAAGACGCATCCATTGTACTGCTTTAATTTCATTGGATGTTTTCTCTGTAAAAAGAATACACTTCAGAAATCAGAATCAAGTAACTCACAATTTTCACCACTGATTATTTTTGCTTGCAAAAACATAAACCTGATTTAAATATAAATCTGATGTTTTATGAAAGTTATTTGCTATATACATGGACTACCATTTTAAATCGCCATGTGAGAACACATTACATTAAAATATGCACTTGTAACGAGTGTAAAATCAACATTATTATTTTCACTCAAAATCTTTTCTTTATTATTAAAAACTCTGATTCTCTTATTTTTAATATATTGTTTTGATTTTCATTGTATTGTCTTTTGATTTAATTATGCTGGTCTGTATATTTTTGGAGTTTATATATGTTGTAATGAAGTGTACTGCCCCTTTAAGAAACACTTAACTTTGGGCGCGTTTGTTCGTTCGCTCAGTTGATGCTAAACTACGCTGAGTCTTGCTCTCCAGGATACCCGTCTCTGAGATCCGGCCTGAGGAGGATACTGCCAGTCCGCAGGACCTTAGTCTGGAGGCTCTGTTCTCAAACAGACAGGGGTGGCCAAGCTGAAGTGTCCCATGGAAGCGGCACCAGGTCAGGCCTCCCTGGTGGCATCCGGTGAAGTTTCCCGAATAGTGACTGGGACACAAATTAAGGAACACAAATTAAGATATTTTTGTTGAAATCCGATGGCTCAGAAAGGCCTCCATTGGTAGTCAACAAAAAATCAAAATAGCGACTTTATTCAACAAGGTTTTGTCCTCCGCCTGGGCCTTTGACGTGAACTCACGAAGCATCACGAAACATGCTGATAGCAATATGTGGTTCAGCATGTCAATCAATAATAACCAAACAAATCAATAAATTGCATCACTTTTTCTGAGGTTTTCTTTGGAGGAGGAGGAGGAGTTGCTGAAAGAATTTGTCAAAGGGATGATGCAAGATTTGCTTTGGGTGCTCGAGCCCCTGCCCTTTTTCAAAATGAATCAAAAGTGCCCCTCTCAGACAAATATCAATGATAATATCGTGGTCAATAAAACTAAATAAATGTGATTATTATAACATGACAAAGACAATGTATACAATAGTAACGAACGGCTCAAAAGTCGGACAATTTCTGTTGAGGCGTTGCCATAACGCGTTGCTATGGGTTGCGTGCGTTTTGATTGACTGCTGATTTTCCTCTGCTCGGAAACGGCTCTCGAGCCAAATATGGTCCTTTCAGAGAGTGTGTGGCCTTACGGGAAAAAAGTATACCAATATTTTTTTTTCATCCATAATCAGAGCTAATGTGTTGATTTAATTACAAATCTATATATTATATATTTTAAAGTATTACACAATTCACCAATGCCAGTTTGTCATGTATATAGGCTACACCAACCAATCGTGATCTGGCAAAGCAAGTTCAAATTCCATTGGGCATGTGAAGTGGAGGTAATTTTCTGTTCTTATTCATAAAGGTTGAAAATTACATGGACAGACGAACTAACGTTTGTGGAACGATTTCCTGCGGTTTGTCTCATTTTATAAATTGCATCACTGACAAAATGGATTTTAACAAACAAATCCCTGCACAAAACCATGCAGCAGCAGCAGCAAAAGTCGCATTAATGGTAAGTGTTAAATTCATGGGCGTCAGTTTGGTTTGAAATGTGCTGGGGACAGAGACGCATTCAGAAGTGCATTTTCAGAAGTGCTGGGTACATTTTTTTTTCTCTTTCGCGCAGGTCATGTTTTGAAAGACTATGTCCTGCAGCTTACTAATGTAAATAAATAAAAATGTCAGATGAGAGACATATTGCGGGTCTTATAGCCTATCTTACTCATGCCGACGAAAGCGCCCCGCGAATTCTGTAATATTTTTCATTTTTGCAATTTTTTTTACCACTTCATTATCAGAGTCCCACTGGAGCCCGTGTTTTTTTTATCCTCCCTATTACACATTAGTTACAGCCATTAAAATAGTTCAGTTTTGTTTTTAATGTCAAAGTAGATATATTTCGTTTTGTTTCTTTATTAAGTTAATTTAGAAAAATGTTTAAAGCATTTAATGTTTGTTAAACTAAAGTTTTTGCTTTTTAAAGTGACGACCAAGCGGCCAGCGGCCGACAGTGAGTTAACCCAACACTTTAGCCTCTGAAATCAACACTTGACTTGTCTTGCTTATTAAATCCATAAAAAACACTTAAAGCATCGTTTAAACATTTAGCCTATTATCACCACCATCACAGTAAAAAGGCATTTTTGACAAGATGAGGCAGGCAGATCGCAACGGCGCGCGCAAACAAAACGGGCTACACAATCTAAACAAATAATTAAAAATAAAAAACATGCTGGTTGTCTTACCTTAGGCTACACCTCTCCGCGAAATGAATATATATCCGATCTTCAATTCCCGTGCTATATGTACATTTAACGGAGTTCATGTCAACGAAATCAACCGATATGAGTATTTTATTCATCAGCTCTTTTCAACATCAAAGACCGCATTATGAGAACGAGCGACCTAAACACTGGTAAGAGCATTTAGTCTCATTAATTTTAATGAAGATGATTGTGCTTTTGAGCATCTAAAACTTAGCTTATTTTCAGTTTCACTTGTGGCAGTTTGCGTGTTGGCTTGCTTTACTCATTTGCGGCGATGCGTGTTGCATAGCGCCGTCCTATAGCCTAAAAAAGCCCGAAGCCCGGCCCGCGTCTGAGGTAGGCTATGACTGGAAAATTGGCCCGAAGCCCGGCCCTAGGGCGTAAAAAAGTCGGGGCCCGTCGGGCTCGGGCAGAAATGTAGGGCTCTACTTTGAGTAAGGCTGAAAGCGTCTTTCTTTTTAATACATTTCTTGAATGTCTCAATTACAGTAGGCCTAGCCTATAGATAATTATGATATTTGTGGCTGCACCGGGGTCCGTCATTACGCTAAATCATGAGCGGTCCATGGCACCTGCTACCCATGGCTGTTAAGAACTGTATAGGCTACATCAATCCATTACAACAATTTCGTGTTATGGGCACTGCCACTGATAAAGGCAGCGGAAGAGCCTATTTTACGGAGCTTGCTTCTGCTTTTCAAACGTTTTTACAACAAAAGATGTCGTTAAAACGACGTAAGATTTTGTTATTATGAGAAAAGATGTAGTTAAAACGACATAAGATATCGTTATTACGACACAATTGAGTGGAAAAAATAATATGTGTGTGTCAGCAATGCTTCACCGCAAAATTGAACTCGAGGTTTAAAAAAAAACCAAAAACTCATGACTCATGACGAAATCTGGTGGGTACGCGTCCCCCCCCCGTCCCCCCCGAAATCGACGCCTATGGTTAAATTCACTTGTATTTATGTATATTGATACACCGTTTACTATTTCATGAAACTATCAAAGTTAACAAAACCCAAGTGCCACCGGCACCTACAGGCCTATTATGTGAAGTGTAGGCTGGCGAAATGGTTACGTGAAAGGACTTTATTATATTACCATTTTTGAATATTATGCAGCATTATGAAAGTCTCTTATGTTCATCAAGCCTGCATTTATTTGATAAAAAACAGCAATATTGTAAAATATTATTAAAATAATGGTTTTGTATTTTAAAATATAATTTATGCCTGTGATCACAGCTGGATTTTCAGCATCATTACTGTCATCATCTTCAGTGTCACATGATCATTCAGAAATCATTCTAATATGAGGATTTAATGTCAATGATGGAAACTGTGATACTATTTCAAGATTCTTTGATTAATATATATATTTTATATATATATATATATATATATATATATATATATATATATATATATATATATATATATATATATATATATATATATATATATATATATATATATATATATATTTACATATATATATATATATATTTACATATTGGCCCTTTTTTACATTTGAGCCTCTGCCTCTGAAGAACTCTCTGCACGGCCCTGGTCCAGAATATCAGTTAATCACATCTGTCAGATTTTACCAAGACTGACCAGTTTGTGAAAGAGATCGTAAACCCGGCCGGTGCGAGACTCTAAATGTTATCGGAATCTTGATTACTGAGTATAACACAATATAAACGATTTAAATTGAAAGATAAAATATGAATCTAAAGTTAATGATTAACAAAATCATTTAAAACATTTTTCATTAATGGAGTCCGATGAAACAAAGAGGTAAATGCATACAAAGAAATGTATTTAAATCCTGTTTTGTTGTGTAATGGAGCATTACACGGTTGATGCTACTTCCGTTTTCTTTCACATATCCATTTCAACTAACGAATAATCCAAGCTAATAACTCATTTTTTAACCAAATCATTATGATAATTATCTTCATGATTTATCTGAACGAAAATAAAAATTAAATGAGGAAGAAAAGGGTGTGGTCCGCTAATGGAGAAAAAAATGAACATCCGTGAAGGGAAGGAAGTGGAGGCGCGTCGCGGAAGTGAGAGCCCGGTGGAAATGGTGGAATGGAGTTGCTGAGCAGTTGCCGAGAATAATTAGTTGTCGTTGAAGTTTAACCAGATTCGATTGAACTGCAAAACCTTTGTGGGTACACCAGGAAGATCGTGCTGAAATCTTCGGATGTCCTCTGCACAAGGAAGAATTTTCGGCAATCGAAACGGAATCGGAATCGGACCTACCCAGGTTTCAACGACACACGCCGAGCGGGTTTGAGGGATTTTGATTTTCTACCCCTTTTTTGTTACTTGACTGCTGGCATATTTATTCTTGAACAAACTCCCCCGTGACTCTCAAGAGGAGAGCTCAAATCAAACTGTTTCCACGCTTTTAAAGCTTCCTTCGATCCGATCTCTCACTCATCTTCACTAAAGTTCGACCCTTGCCCCAATACAAACAGAACCCTAACGAATATATCACTTTAAATTGAATATTTTTGGTTGGAGAAGTTTGTTTTGTTTTGTCTTTTTGGTTAATTAATTATTTATTTATTATTTTGGTCGTATGAAAACTGTGTTCTAGAATATCAGGACATTTAAGTTTTGAATTGCAAATTTTCTAAAAGAGTTCGTGCTATATATGTTTTGAACTGAACTGAAAGAATAATAACACTTATTTTCGGAACTTTTTGAGAGTGATTTAATGTGTTGAAATGCTGGGTGGGGTCAGGTTTTTTTTTTTTTTTCGACAGTAATTTAAACTGTCTGGCGCCCGAACTAAAACTTTGAAAAACCTGGGCGACCACGCTACAGAGTGGCGCCCGAACAGGGACTTGGATTTGGACTTGGATTTGAACTTGGATTTGAACTTGGATTTGAACTTGGATTTGAACTTGGATTTGAACTTGAACTTGAACTTGAACTTGAACTTAAACTGGAACTGGACATTTTTTTTTTCCCTCGGGACATGGAATTTAAACTGTCTTGATTTTTGGTTTATGATTTAATTTATGAACACTGGTACTGAAATAACAGGTAAAAAAAAAAAAAAAAAAAAAACACCTGCCTGAAAATGAACAATTATAAGTGTTATATACAAAGTGTGTATTGAGAACAATTTCATTGTACATGTTGTATCTTTGCCTTACCTGCTGATCGATTATAATTGAGTGTATATTGCATTGAGTAGATTTTGGTGTCTGGAAAACTCTGTATTGTATTGTATTTTTTGTATTTTGTAATTTTTTTTTTATTTTTTTTTCATTGACATGTCTACCCCTATACGTCCCCCAGCCCCGGCTTTCTCTGCCTCCTTAGACTTGGAACATTTTCCCCCTGACATTTCTACCCCTGTATATGTGCCTGCCTTGACTCCATTCCATACTATAAGTCAAAGGCCCCATACAAATATTCCGTCCCCAACTTCCTTGCCACAGTCACTGGACATGGATCTGGTATCCCCAGTATCTGCAAAACCAAGTTGGGAAGACCAAAATGAACCTCTTGAGGTGCTCTCCACACGAGAAGGTGTTTCAGTTGACTCTGTTCAGTGTGAACTTCCATTTGTGCTTCCTACTCCTGGAAGGGAATTGGGTAGGCTTACTGACCAGGCCCATGACCATATGGACAAATTTCAACAGAAACAGGATAAAGTTCTCAATGAGTTGACCAAACAAGTTCAACGTAGTCGATTTCATCTGGAATCAAAACTGAACAAATTCACTGAACAAACAGAACAAAGTCTTCAGAACCTCTACACACTTGTATCATCCAGTAAAGACAAGTTTGACCATGAAATGGACACCATCCTGAAAGCCAATAAAACAGTGATTTCAAGTGAATTGGATCAAGCCAAAGCTGCAATTGTGTCTGATCTTGGATTTATGATTAAACAGATGCAAATTGAATTTCAAGATGAGCTACAAGTTACACAGAAAATGTTTGACAAAAAGAATGTTGAACTGATCCAATGCGTGGGTGACTGTACTTCAATGTTAAAAATCCTGTCTACAAAAGTGGATGATGTAAGTGAGAAAGTGAATTCAATCGCTGCAACTCACAAGAGTGAAATAGAAGGAATACACGACAAAATTAAGCACATAACTCTGCCAGCATCATCTTTTCCACAAAGCAGTTCAACAGTAATGCCTGCTGTTTCTGGTTTTACTCCAGTTTCCAAAACTGATCACATCAGACTAACCTTCCCTACCTATGGCAGGCCAGGAGATGATCCTGATCCATTACTTTATTTATCAAAGTGTGATGATTTCCTTGCGCTGCATCCCTTATCAGACACTGACATTCTTGCTACTTTCAGAACAGTTTTCCATGGCACGGCTCGAGATTGGTGGGAGATAACTCGCACCAAAGTAACATCTTGGGAAGAATTCAAGAACTCTTTCGTGTCAGCATTTCTGGCTGAAGACTATAAGGACGAACTTGCTGAACGTGTTCGGACTAAAAAACAGGGAGAAAATGAACCCATCAGAGATTTCGCATATTCCTATAGAGCTCTCTGCACAAGATGGAACCCGGAACTCACTGAGTTAGACATTGTGAAGCTAATTGTGAAACATATAAAACCTTATCTTGCTAGTCAGCTCCGTGGAAGGGTAAATGATGTGGACGAGCTTGTACGTCTTGGTCATCAATTGGAAAGAGACCATGATCAGCAGCTTGAGTATGAACGTAACTCTCATGTGAGAAAGGTAAATCCAATGCAGAAAGGATTATATCCTGGAAGTCAGCAAGGAGAAAAAACACCTATGTGTTGGCGCTGCAAAGGTTCACATCCTCCTGGCTCATGTCCGCAATATACTTCTGCCTCTTCCCAGGTTGTCAATCAAAACAAGCAAAAATCTGATAATTCACAAATGAGTAGACACTCCGGTAAATTCTCAGCGTCATCAGTGACGACCTCCAAGCAAGATCATAAAGACATTTCTCCTTTTTCAATGGCTGTTCCACCACAACTTCTTGTACCAATACATATCAAGTCTTGGTATGGAAAGGCTATTCTTGATACAGGAGCCAGCTATACCTTACTACATGAACATCTCTGGGCTGAACTAAATAGTTCAAAAGAAGGTCTTAGGCCTTGGACCCATGGACCTTTGTATTTAGCCAATGGGGAATCAGAGTCACCTCTGGGTTGGACTGCTTTAGGGATTGGTTTACATGGCAATATTATCAACATCCCAGCAGCTGTACTTCCAGCAAAAGCTCTGGCATATGGAATTGTCCTAGGCCTTGACTTCATTTCTTGCAGCCAACTACAAATAAATGTAGCAGATCAAGTATATGGGTTCAAAAATACACCTTCTGTTGTCCATCCCTTCCAACCTGGTAATGCATCTGTAGCTGGATGGAAGGGATCTGGAAAAAAGAACAGCAAAAGGAGTTATGAACAAAAACATCAGCTTGGCCTCATCAGCTCCATTCCACCGCCTATGTGTTCTTTAGAAGAAGTCCGACTAAATGTGCAAGATTATATAGAACAGGCTGTTTCTACTGCCCAACTACCTGAGTTTGTAAAGCCACATCTACGGGAGCTACTACAATCAAACCCTGAGGTGTGTACCCACACAACTGGCAGAACAAATGTACTACAGCATCAAATATATTCCACAGCCAATGTTCCCATAAAACAAAAACCCTACCGGATGTCTCCAACAAAACAGGCCATAATCAAAGAACAGCTTGAGGAGATGTTGTCCTCCGGTATTATTGAACCATCACGTTCTGGTTGGTCTTCTCCTGTAGTGTTGGTCCCTAAAAAGGATGGTGGACATAGATTCTGTGTGGACTATAGAAAACTTAACTCATTCACTGAAAATGATGCTTACCCTCTTCCTTCAATTGCAGAAATTCTAGAGTCCCTTGCTGGTTCCGTCATCTTTACTACCATTGACTTAAACAGTGGGTATTGGCAAGTATCCATGGCCCCGGAAAGCAAGTTCAAGACTGCTTTTATAACTCCGTCAGGCCTCTATCACTTCAATGTGATGCCCTTTGGGTTAAAAAATGCTCCAGCTACTTTCCAGAGGCTAATGGAGTTGGTCTTGGGAAACTTACGGGGACATTGTTGTCTTGTCTATTTAGATGATATTATCATCTACTCCTCTTCGGTGTCCCAACATTTCTTAGACATTCAGAAGGTGTTTAACAAACTAAATCAAGCAGGCCTCACTATCAACATGAAGAAAAGCAAATTCTGCTTGGAGGAAATAAAGTTTCTGGGACACATTGTGAGTATCAAAGGTGTCACTGCAGACCCTGGAAAAGTGCAGAGCATTCAAGCTTATCCAGCCCCAAGAAACCTCAAAGAGGTGCAAAGGTTTCTTGGGTTGTCTGGATGGTACCACCGTTTTGTTCCAGGGTTCTCCAAGATTGCAGAACCTTTGAATGACTTGAAGAAGAAGGGGCATCCTTTCATTTGGTCTTCTGAATGCCAACAGGCTTTTGATCAACTTAAAGCATGTTTAATTTCACATCCAGTACTTGGCCATCCAAAGCAGAACCTTCCGTTCACTGTCTATACTGATGCGAGCGAGACCGGTCTTGGAGCTGTTCTTGCACAGAAAACAGGCCCAGACACGGAACAAGTGATAGCATATGCTAGCAGAACATTAACTAAGGCAGAAACAAACTATTCTGCTACCGAAAAAGAGTGCCTAGCGGTTGTGTGGGCCCTTGAAAAGTGGCAACACTATTTAGAACAAAAATTGTTCACAGTGATTACTGATCATTCTGCCCTGCAGTGGGTTCTTACTTCCCAGAAAACCACCAATCGTCTTTTAAGATGGGCCCTAAGGTTACAGAAATTTGACTTCATAGTAGAGTACCGAAAGGGTAAGCTCAATGTTATTCCTGATGCTCTTTCCCGGATTCCTACCACCACTGGGTGTGTCCTGTTTTCTTCGCAAAAAGAGAAGGATGACCTTCCTCTCACTGCCGACCTCATTTGGGAAGAACAACACAAGGATCCTGCAATTGAGAAATTGCTTAAGGCAGTAGCTGAGGGAGACAAAGAAGCTGAGGAGAAATATACGGTCTTGGAGGATAAGTTGTACAGAAAGACACAGGTGAATGATAAGCAAATTCACTACCGCATTTACATTCCATCTTCACTTACCTTCCAGATGTTTGAAGCTTACCACAAGAATCCTCTCAGTGGCCATCTGGGAATTTTTAAAACCTATAAAAGACTTCATGCTGTTGCGTTCTGGCCGGGGATGTGGTCGGACGTGAAAAAGCTCACCAAAAGTTGTGAAAAGTGCCAGGTCCTGAAACACGACAACAAAAAACTTGCAGGGAAAATGCAGCAAAACATTGTTAACAGTCCTAATGAGATGGTAGGAGTTGACATCATGGGTCCTTTTCCCCGAAGCTCTCAACAGAATGAATATGTGTTGGTGACTGTGGACTATCATACCCGATGGGTAGAGATTTTTCCCATGCGTGCGGCAACATCTCCAAACATTGCACGTATCCTCAGAGCAGAAATATTTACGCGATGGGGAGTCCCAACATACATCCTTTCAGACCGTGGTTCCCAGTTTATTTCGGCCATATTTCAAGAACTCTGTAGACAGTGGGCAGTCATTCCAAAACTCACCACTGCGTATCACCCCCAGACTAATATGACTGAACGGGTGAATCGCACTTTAAAATGCATGATGGCATCTTATGTCGAAGAAAATCACAAAAAATGGGATCTTTATCTTCCAGAATTCAGGTTTGCATTGAACTCTGCGGTACAAGAAACCATCGGAATAACACCTGCAGAACTGCACATTGGGAGGAAACTTCAGAGCCCTATGGATAAAATTCTTCAGTCAGATATTGCTGTTCATCCCGACACTGATCCCTATGAGACTATCCACCGACTGAAACAGTTTCAGGAAAACGCGGAAATCTGCGCTAAGAAAGCACGCCTTCGCCAGCTGAGAAACTATAATAAAAATCGAAGGGAAGTATCTTACAAATTTCAAGATCGAGTCTGGGTAAGGAACTTTCCACAGTCAAGTGCACGACATCATTTCACTGCTAAACTGGCTAAGAAATGGAAAGGACCTTACCGAATCGTACATAAACTGGGACCTGTGAACTATCAGGTGGTGACAGAAAGCACTGGGGAAGATGTCAGGAATGTTCATGTGTGTAATCTCAAACCCTGCTACCCTACAGCTGAAGATCTGGAAAGAAAAGAAAAACAGAAAATTATAGATCTCTTTCTGGAATCCTCAGATGAGGATGATTTCCCTGGATTTTGATGCCAACCATGAGTTGACTTTCCCAAGGGGGGAAGAGTGTGTAATGGAGCATTACACGGTTGATGCTACTTCCGTTTTCTTTCACATATCCATTTCAACTAACGAATAATCCAAGCTAATAACTCATTTTTTAACCAAATCATTATGATAATTATCTTCATGATTTATCTGAACGAAAATAAAAATTAAATGAGGAAGAAAAGGGTGTGGTCCGCTAATGGAGAAAAAAATGAACATCCGTGAAGGGAAGGAAGTGGAGGCGCGTCGCGGAAGTGAGAGCCCGGTGGAAATGGTGGAATGGAGTTGCTGAGCAGTTGCCGAGAATAATTAGTTGTCGTTGAAGTTTAACCAGATTCGATTGAACTGCAAAACCTTTGTGGGTACACCAGGAAGATCGTGCTGAAATCTTCGGATGTCCTCTGCACAAGGAAGAATTTTCGGCAATCGAAACGGAATCGGAATCGGACCTACCCAGGTTTCAACGACACACGCCGAGCGGGTTTGAGGGATTTTGATTTTCTACCCCTTTTTTGTTACTTGACTGCTGGCATATTTATTCTTGAACAAACTCCCCCGTGACTCTCAAGAGGAGAGCTCAAATCAAACTGTTTCCACGCTTTTAAAGCTTCCTTCGATCCGATCTCTCACTCATCTTCACTAAAGTTCGACCCTTGCCCCAATACAAACAGAACCCTAACGAATATATCACTTTAAATTGAATATTTTTGGTTGGAGAAGTTTGTTTTGTTTTGTCTTTTTGGTTAATTAATTATTTATTTATTATTTTGGTCGTATGAAAACTGTGTTCTAGAATATCAGGACATTTAAGTTTTGAATTGCAAATTTTCTAAAAGAGTTCGTGCTATATATGTTTTGAACTGAACTGAAAGAATAATAACACTTATTTTCGGAACTTTTTGAGAGTGATTTAATGTGTTGAAATGCTGGGTGGGGTCAGGTTTTTTTTTTTTTTTCGACAGTAATTTAAACTGTCTGGCGCCCGAACTAAAACTTTGAAAAACCTGGGCGACCACGCTACAGTTGTGTAAAAGGAAAGACAGTGACACGCAGATACACCTTCCCTGAGCTATTGGAGACCGGTATTGGACCTGTGGGCTTACAGACTGTTAATTAATAAAGGTGCGCATGACTTAAGCCACTCAACGTTTTGTTTCTTTATTCTTGTAACAAATTCTACATGCAATGCAAGTATAGATATAATGAACGCCATTAATAATAAAAACACATAAATTCCATCTTTTGATTTATCAGAATATCAAACTATTTACATGAAAGTGATCTGAACATGAACTTTGATCACTTAGGAAACTTTGGGCAACACTTTTTCTCATGAGTCAGTAGACTAGAGGAGCAGCTGAAACTCTTCCCACATGAAGAGCACTTGTACGGTTTCTCTCCAGTGTGAACTCTCTGGTGTCTTTTTAAGTTGCCTGATGTTCTGAAGATCTTCTCACAGTCAAAGCACATATAAGGTCTCACACCAGTATGAATGCGCTCATGCACTTTTAAAGTGGTCAGTTGTGAAAAACTCTTTCCACAAAAAGAGCAAACGTGAGGCTTCACACCAGTATGAACTTTAAGGTGTTGTCTTAAATCTGATGCCCCAACAAATGCTTTCTCACACTGATCACAGCTGAACGATCTCACTCCAGAGTGACGGCGCAGATGATCATCGAGATTGCTTTTGTGAGTGAAACTCTTTCCACACTGAGAGCATGTGAACGGTTTCTCTCCAGTGTGAATCCTCATGTGTGTCTTAAGGGTTGATTTTTCTATGAAACTCTTTCCACACTGAGAGCATGTGAACGGTTTCTCTCCAGTGTGAATCCTCATGTGCACATTTAGGTTTTCTTTACGTCTGAAACTCGTTCCACACTGAGAGCAGGTGAAAGATCCTTTGACTCCAGATTTTCCAGCTTGTTTCTGTGTGAAATTCTCTTCAGTCTTTGAAGCGACTGTGTTTCCATCTTCATTTGTGAGATGATGAGGTTTCTGCTGTTTGTCTTCATTCACTTCCACCGGGTCTAAAATCAACATATTCAATAAAAGAGGAACAAATGAGAAACAAAAAGAAATATGGTTCAATTTCAATTTAGCACAAATCCAGTTTACTACTGAGTCTGATAAACTCAGCAAAAAAGAAACATCCCCTTTTCAGGATACTGTATTTAAAAGATAATTTTGATCATGTTTGGAAGTTCTTATGTTACATCACTGCTGAGAAACCCTCAGAAAAAGTGATGCAGTTTATTGAATTGTTTGGTTATTATTGATTGACATGCTGACTAGTATAAAGTCTTTATCAAGTTTGGACTTTGCAAAATCATGTTAACTACATCTGAGCCAAATTTTGGGTTGATATCTCACAGCAATAAAAAGTTATGGCATTTGGAACCAAGGTAGCCTTTTTTCAAAAGTCCAAAAACCTCTATAAACGAGATCTGAGTGTTTTACTGAACAGAAGAACCACTTACATGTGTAAACGCCACAATAATTTTTTATTTATTTTTATAATTACATCAAATAAGTAACAAGTGATAAGATCCTGGTCGATGAGTGATGATTCTTCAGCACATTTTCAGCGTGTTCTCCTATTCTACAGTGCACGGTAAATCAAGACCTGTCAGGGAGATCAGCCCAATCCAAGAGCGTCCAGCGTTAAGAGAGTGTCCGATTGCTCTCTACACATCGTCCCTGCCCACTTTACATTTGACCATTTTAATAGGATAGACAGTTGAACAGGAACCCAACCTCGTTATACTCAGGGCTCTGAACCGGTTAAAGGAACGAAAATGAAAACCGGAAACAAACTAAATTTTAAGAGGAGCAAAAACGAAAACGAAATCAAAATCAATTTGAATCGTTCTGAACAGAAACGTTAATTTGAAAAGACCATTAACCGGTTAATAACGTTATTTTTTCGTTCTCTTTAATATTTTAATTTGGCAGTGACCAATAATGAATAGAGTAGTACAGCATGTGACGTTGACGGATCAAGCGTGAGTGAAATGCACCATCATCTATGAATCTACCGGTAACGCAAGTCAGCCAGAGCGCGCATTTTCATGCCTCAAGTACATTTCTTTCTTTCTGAGGTCTACAATGAAAGCGCAGGTATTGGAGGACATTCTTTTCGTATGTTTAAATAAGTACGGACTTTAAGCTCAAATAGTCTGATTTAGGCTAGTTTATGGATTCCGTTTAAGCCTATCCAAGTAGGCTACTAGCATCTATCAAACATTTTTCCTATAGTCTTTCAGATTGCCAATACAGGACAGGTCAATGTTTTCTATATAGACGGTTGATGCTTCGTATTAAATGGTATGTTATATTGCATTAAATGATCAAGCTTTATTAGCTGACTGAATTTGATTGTGATGCAAGGACATGTTGCGCAGTGTTTGCTTTGAAATTACCAGTTGACAGTGCATTAAAAGAGCAATGGTGTAACACTATTCCACTGGAGGCAAGTTCAAGGACCCATGTGCAGTTATTTTATTTACAAACATCAAACAAAGACTTGACTTGACTTAGAACCACTCACCTACAGCGGGTAACAACATTAATAACAGACAAAGACACATGGCAAACATGAGGGCTTAAATACACACACTAATGACAAGACAAGTGACACCTGTGAACAGTGATTAAACAATGAACCAATGACAGGACAAGACACAAGATCACATGAGGGCATGGGAGTCACATGACAATGAAACATGACAAAACCAGGAAACTGAAAGGACAAGACAAACTAGAAACATGACAGTAAACTTGATGAACTAAACACATGAAACATGAACCAACACCAAAACACCCTGTGACAGATCCCCCCCTCTATGGGCGGCCCCTGACGCCCAAACAATACCAGAACACATCAATAGCCTAACAAAGAGTCTACAAAAAGTCTTGGGGGGCGGTCTTGGGGGAGGGATGGTGGGCCAGGCCCGTGCAGGGGCACCGGACCCAGACATGACATGGCCGGGCCTGGGAGCGTGGGCGGACCTGGACCCTGTGGCGTGGGCGGACCTGGACCCTGTGGCGTGGGCGGACCTGGACCCTGTGGCGTGGGCGGACCTGGACCCTGTGGCGTGGGCGGACCTGGACCCTGTGGCGTGGGCGGACCTGGACCCTGTGGCGTGGGCGGACCTGGACCCTGTGGCGTGGGAGGACCTGGACCCTCAGGCGTGGGAGGACCTGGACCCTCAGGCGTGGGAGGACCTGGACCCTCAGGCGTGGGAGGACCTGGACCCTCAGGCGTGGGAGGACCTGGACCCTCAGGCGTGGGAGGACCTGGACCCTCAGGCGTGGGTGACCATGGCGGCAACGGCAGTTCATCGGGCCATGGCGGCAACGGGAGTTCATCAGGCCATGGCGGTAACGGGAGTTCATCAGGCCATGGCGGTAACGGGAGTTCATCAGGCCACAGAGGCGGGGCCTTCATGGCCTCCATGTACCCCTTGCCCCCCCCCAAAATTTTCTTGGGCGGGACAGCGGGGCCGTGGGCTGGAGCCTGGACGGGGCCTTGGGCTGGAGCCTGGACGGGGCCTTGGGCTGGAGCCTGGACGGGGCCTTGGGCTGGAGCCTGGACGGGGCCGTGGGCTGGAGCCTGGACGGGGCCGTGGGCTGGAGCCTGGACGGGGCCGTGGGCTGGAGCCTGGACGGGGCCGTGGGCTGGAGCCTGGACGGGGCCTTGGGCTGGAGCCTGGACGGGGCCGTGGGCTGGAGCCTGGACGTGGCCGTGGGCTGGAGCCTGGACGTGGCCGTGGGCTGGAGCCTGGACGTGGCCGTGGGCTGGAGCCTGGACGTGGCCGTGGGCTGGAGCCTGGACGTGGCCGTGGGCTGGAGCCTGGACGTGGCCGTGGGCTGGAGCCTGGACGTGGCCGTGGGCTGGAGCCTGGACGTGGCCGTGGGCTGGAGCCTGGACGTGGCCGTGGGCTGGAGCCTGGACGTGGCCGTGGGCTGGAGCCTGGACGTGGCCGTGGGCTGGAGCCTGGACGTGGACTTGGGCTGGAGCCTGGACGTGGACTTGGGCTGGAGCCTGGACGTGGACTTGGGCTGGAGCCTGGACGTGGACTTGGGCTGGAGCCTGGACGTGGACTTGGGCTGGACTCACTGGGGTGGAGAGTACTGTGGGAACGTGGAGCTCCTCATCCACCGTTCCCACAGTAAAAGATGAGCCACTCAGCTGAAGTGCAAAGTCAATATACTCTGCCAATGACCAGTGGATCTTGCCTCCAGGAAGTCTGGAGCTAATAGGCTTATTTAAACCAAAACGAAAAATGTCTTTAAGCGCCACGTCATTAAACTCAACTAAGTGACAGAGTCCACAAAATTCCTCCACGTAGTTCTCTATGGCTTGATCACCTTGGCAGAGCTTGAGCAGAGAAACAACTGCTGGGTCCATTTTGGAAGTCTGTTATTCTGTAACACTATTCCACTGGAGGCAAGTTCAAGGACCCATGTGCAGTTATTTTATTTACAAACATCAAACAAAGACTTGACTTGACTTAGAACCACTCACCTACAGCGGGTAACAACATTAATAACAGACAAAGACACATGGCAAACATGAGGGCTTAAATACACACACTAATGACAAGACAAGTGACACCTGTGAACAGTGATTAAACAATGAACCAATGACAGGACAAGACACAAGATCACATGAGGGCATGGGAGTCACATGACAATGAAACATGACAAAACCAGGAAACTGAAAGGACAAGACAAACTAGAAACATGACAGTAAACTTGATGAACTAAACACATGAAACATGAACCAACACCAAAACACCCTGTGACAAATGGTTATCCAGTTTATTTATTCTTTATTCATGCAATTTTTAAAACAAGTCGTGTTGGAAAAAAAGTTGTGTACAAAGAATGTTATCACTCTTCTGAAAAGAATAGGCATATAGAGGGCCACTTTCCGCTCCATTAAAACAGGTCAATATTTGTCCCGCTGTTTATGCTTTGTAATTAATGCATGTATTTCTGTTGTGGTTGTAAAAATGTTATGAAATAAATATTCAAGTTTAATTATCATGCGTTATATTATTATTGAGTGAAAATAAGTCTTTACTTATACATATTTGTTTAAAGTATAGGCTAAATTAAAATAACGTTATTAACCGGTATTTTTTCAAATCAAACCGTTTTCGGAACAGTAATGTTTATTGAGGGACGCAAAAACGGAAACGCTAAAATATCGATTCTGCTCGGAGTGAACCGATTGATATTTTTTTCCGTTTTTAAGCCCTGGTTATACTTAAATATATTTGTTTCTTCTTAGCCTAAGTGTTCCTGCAACTGAGTATTCTCGTCTCCGGCGTGATGACTCAGATCTTTCGAATATTCCAATCTAATATGACCCCTGACCTGTAAAGTTGCCAGAACAATAATCATATGCTGTTTGTAAATTGGCCAGAGGAGAACGGAGACGTAACGTTAGTGACTAACGAATGGGGGGTTTCGCTTAGAAGCCTATCATCTTCGAGCTTAGAGAAAACGCCCAATGGCGTGCCAATGCCATGGGCAAGCGGAATTTGCATACGTGACTCCGCCTCACTGCGTGAGTATATAAGGAAGTACGTGGCAATATCGCATTATGTTACCTGCTTGAGGAGCCGAACTGAACTCCGCGTTCCAGGTAGCACAGCTGACGTGGCAAAGGGACGTTACGTCTCCGTTCCCTCCTCAGGGAACGAGGGTTACATCCGTAACCGAGACGTTCCCTTTCGTTCAGTCACTACGACGTAACGTTAGTGACTAACGAATGGGGGTCCCAATAAAATCACGCCACTCAGCTGTCTTCCAGTGCCCTGCATAAGTGCGAGAACCCTGTCGTAAGACTAGTACGGACGAAGGATACTTAACACAGGATTACCAAGGTACACTGGGAAGCATATCCCAGTGAGGGAATGCCAAGATGCCTACCCGTGGGGAGGACTTAAGAGACACATATGACCCGATTAGGGGCTGCATATGGAGATCTCTAGGGTACCAGCCGAAGGTGGATTTTTAACCCTAGGGTTGGCGGGGGACACGCCAAGGGAAGAAACCCGCTCACTGCGGAGGCTTACGGTGAAATACACGTGTGGGGGTCGCCGGAGGGGAACCATGCACACGGGGCACCTGGCCGGAGACGAGGGTCTGGGCTCGCTTAGAGGGCAGACACACAGGTATCGGCGTAGGCAGTGCTGGAGGAACTCAGGGCTCTCTGGGAGCTCACCTGAGGGAAAAAATCGCACGTATCCAGTCCGAGGAGTGGAGTGGCGAGCAAGCGAAGACACCAGAGCCTGGTCCATTACCGGCCCCTCGGGGGGGCGAGTACATAGTCGGACACTGGCTCCACTCGGAGATTATAGAATCTGGCGAATGTGTTAGGTGTCGCCCAGCCTGCAGCTCTGCAGATGTCTGTTAGCGAGGCGCCATGCGCTAAAGCCCAAGAGGAGGCAACACTCCGAGTGGAGTGTGCCCTCACACCAAGGGGACATGGTCGACCTTGCTGCTGGTAAGCCAAAACAATGGTGTCCACTATCCAGTGAGACAACCTTTGCTTTGAGAGAGCACTTCCCTTCCGCTCTCCACCATGACAGACAAAGAGCTGGTCTGAGGTCCTGAAACACTGCGTCATGTCTACATAGGCGCGGAGAGCGCGTACTGGACAGAGCCAAGGCTGGGTCTGCCTCCTCCAAAGGCAGCGCTTGCAGGTTCACTACCTGGTCTCTGAAGGTTTCAACCGAAAATGCCTGCAGGTCCCCGACCCTCTTAAGAGAGGCCAATGCGGTCAGCAGAGCCGTCTTCATCGACAGGAACTTAATATCAACCGACCGCAAAGGCTCAAAGGGAGGCCTCTGCAGAGCACTTAGAACTACTGAGAGGTCCCAAGAGGGTACGAGAGGAGAGCGAGGAGGATTCAGTCTCCTGGCTCCCCTCAGGAACCTGATGATCAGGTCGTGCTGACTTACCTTTTTGTCCTCCAAGATATCGTGGTGGGCAGAAATAGCGGCCACATAAACTTTAAGGGTGGAGGGAGACAGCCTTCGCTCCAACCCCTCTTGGAGGAACTCAAGCACGGACCCGATCTGGCATTTCCAGGGGTCTTCTTGGCGGGAAGAGCATCAGGTGACGAAGAGGTTCCACTTCAACGCATAGGCATGCCGAGTGGACTCTGCCCTAGCGGAAGTGATGGTGGCGACCACCGTAGGTGGTAGGCCACTCAAACCTGCCGCGTCCCGTCTAGGAGCCACACGTGGAGGTTCCAGAGGTCGGGACGCGGGTGCCATAGGGTGCCCCATCTCTGAGTAAGGAGGTCCGGTCTCAGAGGAATAGGCCAGGGAGGGGCTGTCGCAAGGAGTAAGAGTTCGGGGAACCAGGTCCGGCCGTGCCAGTACGGGGCGACCAAGAGGACCTGCTCCTTGTCCTCCCTGATCTTGCACAGGAGCTGTGCGAGTAGGCTCACTGGGGGGAACGCATATTTGCGTAGGCCCCGCGGCCAGCTGTGCGCCAGTGCATCCGAGCCGAGCGTGCCCTCGGTCAGGGAATAAAACAGGCTGCAGTGGGAAGAGTCGTGGGAGGCAAACAGATCTACCTGTGCGTCGCCGAACTGTTCCCAAATCAGCTGGACCGTCTGGGGATGGAGTCTCCATTCTCCCGGGAGAGGCTGAAACCGCGAGAGCTCGTCGGCTGCGTGGTTCAGGACTCCTGGAATATGGGCAGCACGAAGGGACCTCAGGCGCTTCTGACTCCATAGGACAAGATGGCGGGCGAGTTGAGACATACGGCGGGAGCGTAGACCGCCCTGGTGGTTGATGTACACTACTACGGCCGTGTTGTCTGACCGGACAAGCACATGTTGACCCTTCAGCAACGCTCGGAAGCGGTGCAGGGTGAACCGTACTGCCAGCAACTCGAGGCAATTGACATGCAGGAGGCGCTGGGGTCCTGTCCAGGAGCCCGCGGCTGCTTGTCCATTGCACATGGCACCCCACCCCGTGGCAGAGGCATCCGTCGATACGACAACATGCCTGGAAACTCGTTCTAAGGGGACACCTGCCCGTAGAAAACTGAGGTTCGACCACGGGGTGAGCGTCTGTAGGCAGGGCCGAGTCACTTGGACCCGGAGCGTGCCAGACTGCCTTGCCCATCTCGGGACTCGATCGCGAAGCCAATGCTGAAGCGGTCTCATATGTAGCAATCCGAGCGGCGTTACCGCGGCTGCAGAAGCCATATGCCCCAGGAGCCTCTGAAATAGTTTCAGTGGAACCGCACACTTGCTCTCGATTTGACGGAGGCAAGTCAGCAGAGACTGTGCGCGCTCGCTCGAAAGCTGCGCGTACATGGCGACCGAGTCGATGTCCATACCGAGAAAAGAGATCCTCTGCGCTGGGCAGAGTTTGCTCTTCTCCCAGTTGACCCGAAGGCCCAGACGGGCTAGGTGTTGGAGCACCCGATCTCTGTGTCCGCAAACCTGCTCCCGAGAGTGGCCCAGTATGAGCCAGTCGTCGAGATAGTTCAGGATGCGAACCCCGTGCTGCCGAAGGGGCGCAAGGGCTGCCTCGGCAATCTTCGTAAAGACGCGGGGGACAGAGATAGCCCGAATGGGAGGACCGCGTACTGATATGCTCTCCCCTCGAAAGCAAACCGTAGGAACGGTCTGTGTCGAGGAAGGATGGAGACATGAAAGTAGGCGTCCTTCAGGTCGATCGCTGCAAACCAATCGTGAGGACGAACGCATTCAAAAAGGCATTTCGCAGTCAACATCTTGAACGGAAGCCGGTGAAGGGATCGGTTCAAGATGCGAAGGTCCAGGATTGGCCGTAACCCACCGGTTTTCTTGGGTACAATGAAGTAGGGGCTGTAGAACCCCGACTCCATCTTGGCTGGAGGGACAGGCTCGATCGCACCCTTCGCCAGCAGGGTGGCAATCTCCGCACGCATGACGGGGGCATGGGCCTGCAGGTCCGGAAGCTGAAGCCAGGCTTCCAGAAACTGCACCAACGGGGTCATACGGACGGTCGACGTACCCAGGGTGGGGCAGCGAGGCAGCGTTACCGGCCCGGAACCGGTGTGGGGGCACGGTTAACGGCTGCGTCCTGACAGAGGAGACCAGGGAAGGACGCACGTTCCACTGGGGTCTGCTCTGAAAGGAGGCTGGCGACAGAGAGGGATGCGAGTGGCGGGACCCGGGGGTGGCGCGCACTGTCATCACCGATCTCTGGGTGCTCAGGGATGGGATTGTCAGTTCTTTCTTTAACCACATTAGGGTGCTGCTGACCCAGGGGCCAGCAGCTGAACAAAAGATTCTCCCCCGGCCCTCCACCGGGGGAAGGAGCGGCCCTGCTGCCGTCTCCTGGAAAGAACTGCCCATCCCTGAGCTGTCCGCATCAGGAGCGCCGCTTAGCCTGGCGTTTCTTCGCGGGCTGCGGGGCTGGAGCGGACGGGGACGCCTTCCTGCGGCTACCTCTGCGTGGCCCGGGTGGAGGCTGCTGCTTGGGTGGCGCAGAGGTTGAGGGAGCCGCGGGAGGGCGCCCCCGGCGGCGAGCAGACTGAGGCACCTGTGCGGGCGGTGGTGTGGAGGCAGCAGCTGACTGCCGGGGCAGGATATGTTTTATCGCCTCAGTCTGCTTCTGAGCGGCCGAGAACTGTTGGGCGAAGCTCTCGACCGCCCCGCCGAATAGCCCATCCTGGGAAATGGGTGCGTCGAGGAACCGGGTTCGCTCGCAGTCCCGCATATCGGCCAGGGTGAGCCATAGGTGTCTCTCCTGGACCACAGTAGTGGACATCACCTGACCCAGGGAGCGTGCGGTCACCTTCGTCGCCTGGAGAGCGAGGTCGGTGGCGGCACGCAACTCATTGCTGAGTCCTGGATCAGCTCTACCCTCGTGCATGTCGCACAGCAACTGGGCTTGGTAAGCCTGGAGGGTTGCCAAGGCATGCAGCGAAGCGGCGGCCTGCCCCGCAGCTCTATAGGTCTTCGCCGCCAGGGACGACGAAAACCTACAGGCCTTGGAGGGGTGCTTTGGGTCACCACGCCAGGTCGAAACACTCTGAGGACACAGTTGCATCGCTACAGAGCGTTGGACTGGGGGAACCCCAGTGTACCCTTTAGCCGCGGCTCCATCAAGGGCAGAGAAGGCGGAAGAGCTCGCCAAACGGTCGCGGGAAGACAACGGGTTCTTCCAGGACCACGCGATCTCTTCATGCACCTCGGGAAAGAAAGGTATTGGAGGGGTGGCCGGACGGGTGTCCGGACGCGCCGCCCCCAAAAACCAATCATCCAGCCGCGAGCGCTCAGGTCGGGGCGGAGGGTTCCACTCCAACCCAAGCGTCGTGGCGGCCCGAGAGAGCATGGCTGTCAATTCTGGGTCCGACTCGGGCAATGCTGGCGCACCCGAAGGTGGCAGCACAGCCGAGTCATCATCCTCAGATGACTCCAGCCCACCTTGTGATGCGGCGATAGACATTTCCTCGTCTTCCGCCGCGCCAAACGCCACAGTCGGGACAGCAGGAGCTGGCCCCGATGTAGACGCTTGAACACGGGGCGGGTCAAGTGTATGAGAGGGGGGTGTGGGCCGAGGCACGAGCGTCGGAGCTTTATTCCACACCGTCACCCTCAGGTCACCCTGGCCACCAGCCAAAGTGCCGCCTCCGGTGGAGACCGCAGATTGGGGTGTGGCAGAGGGGACTCTCGCTCCGGCATCAGCGCGGAGGTCACGGAGTCTCGACCGTAACACTGAGATGATCATGTTCCCGCAGTGAGAACATGAATCATCCACGAGCGCTGCCTGAGCGTGCTGAAAGCCCAAACACGTCACACAGCGCTCGTGCCCATCAGAAGGCGAGAGAAATCTACCGCACCCAGAAGTGCACGGGCGAGACATCCTGAAAAGGACATGCCACGTGCAAGCTCTTTTGTGAGAGGAAACTTCGCAGTCGATGCCGAAGCGCCCAGGGAAACGCACACCAGCTGTCAAACGGACCACTGCGCAGATCAGCAGGCAGGAAGTATGCGATCACTGGAACGCGCCGTAACACCAACACCGACTGGAAAGCTGCTCGTCTCGAAGAAGCTGACAGAGTCTCAGAAGGCTGTAGGAGTGAAGAGGTAGGTACCCTTGGCTCCGAAAGCAGAACATAATGCGATATTGCCACGTACTTCCTTATATACTCACGCAGTGAGGCGGAGTCACGTATGCAAATTCCGCATGCCCATGGCATTGGCACGCCATTGGGCGTTTTCTCTAAGCTCGAAGATGATAGGCTTCTAAGCGAAACCCCCCATTCGTTAGTCACTAACGTTACGTCGTAGTGACTGAACGAAAGGGAACTGCCCCCCCGACTGAGCCTGGTTTCTCCCAAGGTTTATTTTTCTCCATTATGCCCCTGATGGAGTTTTGGTTTCCTTGCCACTGTCGCCTTTGGCTTGGCTTGCTCAGTTGGGGACACTACATTTTCAACTAAATATCCAAATAAATCTAATTAGTAAACTATTAGGCTGTATGGCCGAATACAATTCTGTTGCATTATTTTCCTGTTTAACACTGTGACGCTGATTTGAAACAATCTGCATTGTAAAAAGCGCTATATAAATAAAGTTGACTTGACTTGACTAGAGCACAACTGCATGAGCTTAAATGCCTGTGCTTGCATTCTGGGTTAACCCCTTGGAGTCTGAGCTGTTTTGATGCCCTTTAGAAGTTTTGACATGCTCTGACATTTGTGTTTTTTTTTAGTTGCTTATAAACACATTAATGGCAAAAGTGTAATTACACTGTATTCAGCACAAACTGGGCTACCAGAATATGTTAGCAACTTGTATGTACATGCTTGTATTTTTGAGAGAAAAATGTTTATGCACCGATTTTGAAAAAACTAAAAAAATTATTTTAAAATTAAGGCCTCAAAACA
The DNA here is from genome assembly GCF_949357685.1 of Gobio gobio. Classification (NCBI taxonomy): domain Eukaryota; kingdom Metazoa; phylum Chordata; class Actinopteri; order Cypriniformes; family Gobionidae; genus Gobio; species Gobio gobio. Next base: position 6,723,785 of record NC_137107.1, read on the forward strand.
CAATAGATATCTGTTCCCAAGATTTTTGACACCTGTCTTTATTTGCATATAGTTTTTTCTTTATACTGATGTGAGAATCATTGAGCCTACTCATTCATATAAAACAATACACTGATTTAAAATTTGTAAGACAGTTTCTCTTCACAAAGCCAATATGCGAGGAGGCGTGATATCTAATGAATAATGATGAGATAACACCTGAGATAACAAAGGACTCGCATTAATGAGCTGCATAATAAATGAGCTTCAGGTAGGCCTATGTGACAGAGAGCAACAGAGCAAAGGAAATATATATTTTTTGTAGTTTATTTTATTTGGAATGTAATCAACAAAGGCCTATTATATTTTAAATGATCAGAAGATTTGACTACACGGCAAAAAATGCTCTTCTTATTTGGTATTTTTTCTTGTTTCCAGTCCAAATATTTAAAATTCTTAAATCAAGATTAATTTACTAGATAAGTACACATTTCTGGGGGGGAAATCAAAATGTTTTTGCTTAGTTAGTTAACTTTATTGTCCCAAGGGGAAATTCTGCTTAGGCACAGTGCAGAGTTGCTTCATAAAGGTGGACCAGATAACTTAAAACAATCTATATTCTCTGCCACAACAATTTATGATTTATTAAACTATAATTTATGATTTATTACACCAATTGTTTTAAATAACCTTATGTGATCTCATTTGGCTTTGGATCAAAAAATCTGACAGAAAATATATTTTACAATATTCTGCATTGCATTATAATTCAAAATTGCTTTATTGGCATGAATGTAAATCATACAATATTGCCAAAGCTAGGAATATATGAACATAAATGATAATACATATATGAACATAAATAAATATTATTATAAATATTATGAGCATTATAAATATAATCTATTATGAAAACACCCAACATGGTATAAATAACACAGATAAGCCATATATTGTCGCGATTGTGTGAGTGATAGTTTCGCTTTTGAGCTGAGCCATTGACAGGCTGTTGCCTTGATTGTCTGGGCGAATTACAAAGGTGGACAGAACATATATAAGCTCAGGTCGGTCAGTTAGTTGCTAGGAGAAGCGCGCAGAGAGTGAAGGAGGCATTGAAGCCGTGTGTAAGTTTTTTTTCTAATTACTCAGTTTGCTGGATTTGCTCAGCGTATTACACGCTATCAAGTGGATACATTTCGATTCTGTAGTTATTTTTCGATTTATAATTTTACTGGTTAAGATAGTTGTATTTGAATTATAACCAGTGCTGTTTTTGCCGGCCGCACTCAATTATTATTGCGGGATATTCGCACTAGTGAGTGATAGTATCGCTTTTGAGCTAAGCCATTGACAGGCTGTTGCCTTGATTGTTTGGGCGAATTACAAAGGTGGACAGAACATATATAAGCTCAGGTCGGTCAGTTAGTTGTTAGGAGAAGCGCGCAGAGAGTGAATGATAATACATATATGAACATAAATAAATATTATTATAAATATTATGAGCATTATAAATATAATCTATTATGAAAACACCCAACATGGTATAAATAACACAGATAAGCCATATATTGTCGCGATTGTGTGAGTGATAGTTTCGCTTTTGAGCTGAGCCATTGACAGGCTGTTGCCTTGATTGTTTGGGCGAATTACAAAGGTGGACAGAACATATATAAGCTCAGGTCGGTCAGTTAGTTGTTAGGAGAAGCGCACAGAGAGTGAAGGAGGCATTGAAGCCATGTGTAATGGCTTGATCCTTTCCTTACTCACCTCCTTCAGGCCATTTCTTCTTCTGTTACTCCTGCACTCACTCACATTGTCAACACCTCTCTTCACATCGGGACCTTCCCCACAGCTTTTAAGCAGGCTCGGGTAACCCCACTGCTTAAGAAACCCTCTCTGAACCCAGCACTTTTAGAAAACTACAGGCCGTATCCCTTCTGCCTTTCATTGCAAAGACACTTGAGCGAGTGGTGTTTAACCAGCTCTCCACGTTTCTTGAACAGAACAACCTCCTGGACATCAACCAATCCGGCTTCAAAAGCAGCCACTCAACGGAGACTGCCCTGCTCTCGGTTACGGAGACACTGAGACAGGCAAGAGCAGCTTCCAAATCCACAGTACTTATTACTGGATTTGTCTGCTGCTTTTGACACAGTTAATCACCAGATCCTCCTGTCAACTCTCATGAAGATGGGCATCTCAGGAACTGCTCTCCAGTGGTTCAAGTCTTACCTCTCAGGTAGGTCCTTCAGGGTGTCATGGAGCGGTGAAGTGTCTAAGTCACATCATCTAGCCACTGGAGTTCCCCAGGGCTCAGTGCTTGGACCACTCCTCTTCTCCATCTACATGTCATCACTGGGATCTGTCATTCAGAAACATGACTTTTCCTATCACTGCTATGCCGACGACACTCAACTCTACTTCTCATTTCAACCAGATGATCCCACGGTTGGTGTGCGTTTCGCTGCCTGTCTAACAGACATTTCTGCCTGGATGAAGGAGCATCACCTGCAACTCAACCTTGCAAAGACAGAACTGCTTGTGGTCTCTGCCAACCCAGCACTTCACCACAATCTCTCCATTCAGCTAGGATCATCAACCATAACTCCGTCCAGGACAGCCAGGAACCTTGGAGTTGTAATTTATGATCAGCTAAAATTCACTGACCACATCATTGCAACAACCCGGTCCTGCAGATTTGCTTTTTACAACATTAGGAAGATTAGACCCTTCCTATCAGAGCAGGCCACACAACTCCTGGTCCAAGCTCTTGTTCTCTCCAGACTGGACTACTGTAATGCTCTTCTAGTGGGCCTTCCGGCATGCACTATCAAACCCTTGCAACTGATCCAGAATGCAGCGGCGATGGTGGTCTTTAATGAGCCGAAGAGAGCGCACGTCACGCCCCTCTTCATCAGTCTGCACTGGCTACCAATAGCCGCTCGCATCAAATTCAAGGCACAGGTGCTCGCCTTCAAAGCAACCACTGACTCTGCACCAATATACCTAATCTCGCTCGTTCAGACTTACACACCCTCCAGGAACTTACGTTCTGCCAGTGAACGACGCCTCGTGGTGCCATTCCAAAGAGACATGAAATCGCTCTCACAGACCTTTTCCCGGACCGTTCCCAATTGGTGGAATGACCTGCCTATCTCAATTTGTGCGGCCGAGTCTGTAGCCAGGGTTTTTCCTGCATAGAGAATTATGAGGCGGCCGCCTCCGTCAAATTTCGTGCCGCCTCCGTTTGTTGACAAAATTCAGACAGGCAATCACTTGCTCAGATTAGGCCTGTCGTGATAATTAAATAATCATCAGAAATATATATCGTCACATGATCCTTCAGCAATCATTATTATATTATGATTTGCTGGTACAAGGTCATCTAAAGCTAGCCTGGTTTTACCAGACTCTCGTACATTTCATTTGTACATAGAGTCTGGCCACTCTCCATTGACAAGCGTTTACTTCCTTGAAGGCGGGTTCTCTGTTGAAGTTTAAAACTATTGGATCTGCCAAGAGTCACTCTGGATCTGCCTAACCAATCACTAACGTTTGGTCGTGACGTATGTCACGCGCCGTTCGCCTTTGATTCTTTCTCACATTAACTGAGCACACCACCTCAGTGTCAGTGATAAAACCTCGTGCATTCGGATTGTTATTTATTCACGGTGGAGAGGAGAATTTTGTGTTCGGAACGCGCTGCTCTAGTGGTGCATATCTCGTGCAATCATAACATGATTGTATATGCTGTCAATAAAATGTCATATGCTTGGTATGATAAGAATAAATGCTGCTGTGCCGTGAATAACAGCCCAATTCAAATGTTTACGTGCTTTTCTTCTTTTATTTTGAAATACAAGTCTAGAAATGCAAATTACAGCTCACGCAACCGCACAGTGCTCTGCAGGGGTCTATAAAGGATATAAACAGTGAGTTTTGAAGTGATATATTCTTGAAAACTCAGAGATGTGGATTCGGACAGCAATTACATAACCACACGACCTTGGTGTTTGTCAAAAGCAGTCGATAATTCAGCCTGGGGTTTTTCTCGCGGGTGGTGGGAGACGGACGGCTTCAGCAACTCCTTCACCACTAACGGAGCGAACTTAATACATTTCCCGGACCAAAACATCAGCAGTACAGCAGTGATTGTTCTTGCTCCGTGTAACGGGAGTTCGTTTGTTCAGAGAAGAAGGAGGCGGGAACCGGCGAACGTTTAACAACTTTTAATCAAATAATAAACACAAAATGAAAGTAAAAGCGGCAGCCCCTCACGGACGACTGCCGCGCACAAACATAACAAAACACAACTTAAAATCCAGGCCTGGTCCTCTCTCGTCCTTCACCGGTGTCGCTCGTCCTTATATGCCTCCGTGCTCCCTCATGAGAGGACTCGAGACCGGTGTGTCTCAATCACGTACACCGGTGTCACTCGCTCGTCCACCTCGCCACACTCCGGTTTTAACTTCTGGACATTCGTCAGCGCTGCCACACACTCGCATCTTTCACCGCCGCCATTACTGAACTACAACTCAAACTAGCGCACGACATCAACGTCATCGCTCTCAGCCACTCCCTCTGTTCGCTGATTGGACCGGTAAAAAATTGTTCGGGGGAAAACCTAAGCATACACCGCAGTCCCAGACGTAGTACTGAAGGAAAATGAAAATTGAGCGGAAGTACGTAGGAGGGCGGAGCCAGGCTAATCTAAAGCCATTCCATAGCTGAATGTGAGGAACAGAATAATATTTATATCGTTTTGTTAAAGTTCACGGAAAATCATCTTCCCTGTGCTGTAGCTGTCAATCATTCTCCATTCAGCTTTCAAAATGCCCGTCGCGTTCGGTTACAACAGTCAGCAACAGCACGGTAAAACTCTCTCCAAGATGATATATTCATTATAATAGTTGATCTGTAGATAAAGGGCTGTTTGCATAAAATGACTTTATCTTGCTGGAGTTAATCTAGCGGTTTCTGAACTATGTTGTACTCGCTACCGGGTGACAACACAAGGGCTATTAATTAGCATCACAAGCACAATAACTGGAATTTAAAGCTGTGGGAGGCGTAGCGTCCCGGTGTGGGGGAACAGTCAGCAGCTGCGTCATGACAGAGGAGACCAGGGAAGGACGCACGCTCCACTGGGGTCTGCTCTGAGAGGAGGCTGGCGAGAGAGAGGGACGAGAGCGGCGCGGCCCGGAGGCGGCGCACACTGCCATCACCGGTCTCTGGGTCCTCAGAGACAGGGACATGAGTTCTTCCCAAGCGCTGCTAGCCTGGGGGCCAGCAGCGGAAGGATTTTCCCCCGGCCCTGCTACCATCCCCTGGGAAGAACTGGAACCCATCTCTGAGTTGTCCACCTCCAGCCTGGCGTTTGGTCAGGCTGTGGAGCGGACTGGGCGTCATCCTGCAACCACCTCCACGGCGCGGCCCAGGTGAAGGCTGCTGCTGGGGCCGGGCGGGAGGAGGGAGGGCGCCCCCCGGTGGTGAGCGGGCTGAGGCGACTGAGCCGGCGGCTGGTGCAGCAGCTGGCCGCCGGGGCAGTACTTGTTACAGCCTCAGTCTGCTTTCGGGCGGCCGAGAACCTTGTGCGCAGTTCTCAGCCGCACCGCCGAAGAGGCCAGCCTGGGATATGGGCGAGTTGAGGAGGCGGGCCCGCTCAACGTCCTCCACATCACCAGGTAAGGCCAGGTGTATCTCCCGGACCACAGCTGTTTGTGCTGAATACAGTGTAATTACACTTTTGCCATTGTGTTTATAAGCAACTGAAAAAAACACAAATGTCAGAGCATGTCAAAACTTCTAAAGGGCCCCAAAAGAGCTCAGACTCCAGAGGGTTAAAATACTTGAAGGAAACAGCTCACTTTCAGCAGTTATTGTCCATGGGTCGTAACATTTCTTACAGATTTCTGTTTGTTATAACTGTTACATCAGATAGATAAATTAGCACAGTAGGCCTACATTAGCCTACATTTATTTGAATGTGATTGTGTGTGTGAATTAGCGTCTCTATTAAGTGTCGAGTGTGTCACAATATATCAGCACAGTATAGCTCAATATAATGACACACATCCGATGGCCTAAAATCGCTTCAATTTTCAAACGGGCAGGCATTAAAACACATACAATTGACAAAGTTTTGTGAGGACGCAAGTGAAAGTGATCTGGCCTCAGGGTGTGTGCTGTCAGAGACTCGACACACCTCGGCTCTGTATCACAGCTTCAGCCGTCTGTGTGTGTGTATCAGCGCATATAAGAACAACTATTAACTTATCTGTATGTGTAAAGCATACAATTACCATAGTAATTCTGAGCATCCAGATTGTATAAACAAAGATAAATACTCCTGAATTTTTCTGTGTGCCTGCAAACTGCACTTGATGTGACTGACGGGGCGGAGTCACGTGACTAAAACCGAAATAACCGACATGGGGAAATTACGTTGGTTAGAGCAGTGTTTCCCAACCTTTTTTCGGTCATGGCACCCTTTGAAAATTTTCTCCATTTTGTGGCACGATTAATCGTCCAGCCCTAACGCAAGTGTTTTGAACTGGGGGAGGCGTAACACTTTCTGCGTAAGTTGAATACGGAAGGTGGTCATTCATTGCCATTATAATGCTTGGATTAGCCAGAACATTTTTTTATATAACTCAGATTGTATTTGTCTGGAAGAAGAACGTCATATACATCTAGGATGGATATGAGGGTGAGTAAATCATGGGATCATTTTCATTTTTGGGTGAACTATCCCTTTAAGAAGAGATGCACTGTAGCATTTAAAGCATAATGACTGCTACTTACTGACGGCTGCTTTTGATATTGAGCCCCGCTCTGTTCAGGGACTCATTATTACATTTCTGTTCCTCGAATGTCTGTGAAATTTGTTCTCAGTTGTTGAATCGTTTTATGTTCATACAGATATTTACACATAATTAGAAATTTGCTGGAAAAAAAGCAGTTGAAAGTTTGAGGACGTTTCTTTTTTTGCTGAGTTTAGGATCTAGTTTTAGATGTATTGTTGTACACCAACCTTGTGATTCTTCCTCAAACTCCATCTTTACTGTCTGTAGTTTCTCCTGGAGTAATTCCTCCTGCTTGATTCTTCTTCTCCTGTGGGAAGATGGGAATATATTGTTATTATTATTAATATAATATTACTCAGGTGCAGATGTTTTACTCTAATGGTAGGGTAACATAGGGGAAGATGCCCCCCTCATGAACAATGTGGATTTACTTTTAAACCGTAACGTATTCAGATATAAGTGTATCATGTGCAGGATGATGATGCATTAGCCAATGTGTTATTATAGGAAATAAGAAAAAAAAATTAATAAAGGTGTTATAGCACAAAATGTCTAATTATTAAAGGGTAAGATGGCCCCTGGTGTCAGAAGCACACAAATAAACTTTACAGAATTTATCAATTACTTTTGATATAATTATTGTAATATTTATATATATTTAAAAGCATCATTAATGTAAAATACTAAATCAACTGTTCTATTTAACATATTATTTAAACAATTTAGTTGAATAATTGAATAACTGATGACAGACAAAGCAGAATCCCAGTAAAAGAGTTTCAACTGAAAGGTAAAATTATGTAATGCATGTTTATTTAATCCATATTTTAATTTAAGATATGTCATAATATTTACACAGTGAAATCAAATGTAATGATACTTAATTCTTAATTTCACAATTAATTGAATTTGTAAACGTGATTACAATTACGGGTGCCACAGTTATGTAATCATTTAATAAAATGTAATCGCAATTACATAAAAAGTCCACTTACTGTATATTATTCTGTGTGCTTAAAATAACCTGTAGAAAGAAAAAAAAACACTAGTTTTTTCCCTATTGTTTTTATCTTTAGTAAAACATTACAATACCATGCATTTTTACTTGTATGTATATTTGACTTTTGAGGCTTAATGCTATATAATCGTAATTAATAATTGTACAATTTCATGGGAATAATCGACAATTATGATTTTTGTCATAATCGTGCAGCCCTAATTTCACTCAACTAACCTAAAGGTTTTAATGAAAGTGACGATGTCTGAAATATACATCTAATTCATGGAATACTGAATAATAACTCTAATAACATTAATTATATTGTTTACATTTAAAAATAATAACACAAGTAACAACAGGCCACTATAGTTTGTCTACTATAGCTGTTATTTCTTCATGGTATTAAGTGTTTATTTTCTCAATAGTGGTGTTATTATCAGAAATGAGCTCTATATTTCTACATTAGCTATTAAACTATCAGTTCTCAGAGCAGTTCAGAGAGAAGCTGAGAGAATATTGATGAGGGTTGATCGCTGTAATCAGACATCGATTAAACGCGTGAATGTGTGCAAATTACAGACAACGGTCGCAAATCAGAGATGAAGATTTAACGAAAAAGTCCAGTTCTTGTCGAGCTAGTTCAATGCATGTAGGATATAAGTTGTCAGATTTAGATTTCTCCTGATAAAAACTAAAATAAATGTACTCACAGACGGATAAACCAGATTTACAGTTGTGATGGAGACACGATGAAACTTCACGAGGTAAAAGCTTAGAGTCTGGACTGTGATGACGCGTTTTAACGGTTATCAGCATTGCAAAGTTTTTTTTATATTTTTAATTTGTGTGAAAATAATGTCGTTATGCAAATTTATAGCAATAGACTTTGTATGATCTTAAAATAAAATAAAATAGAATAGTTAAATACTGCTGTGAGGGTGTTTCTCTTTTCACAGACTGTGATGACACCATCAATATTAAACCCTGCAACGTATTTTGTATTTTCATTTAAAAAAAATTATGTACATTTATAACACTAATACTTTGTATCAAATTACAAAAACAAGTTACCGCTGCTGTGAGGGTGTTTCTAATAGTGTCTATGGGAGTGAGGGTAAAAATTGACATATTTCTCTCTTTTCACTCCCGTTATCAATCTCACTCTATTTTTTCCCTCTTTTTGAAAGTTGTGAAATCACTATTGTGGCGTTTTTCTTTTGCTATTTAAGCAAATGGGCACACAAAACATGTTTAATGTAGCTGGCACAGCAGCAGGCAGTGATGCCCACAGATGGCTTCACATCACAACTGATTGATTTCATGCTTTTCAACATGTTCTTGATGCATCATATATGCACAATTAATGAGATTAACTCCTCAAAATAAACAAAACACATCCTTTCATAAATTGTTGCCATTTCTGAACTATTATTTTGACCTTAAATGATCAGACTTCACCTTTTTAGCATTTGTACGGTTTCTCTCCAGTATGAATTCTCTGGTGTGTTTTTTAGCCACTCTGGCTTTTCATTTTCATTAAAAATATATATTAAACATATTATAGCCACACAAATGTGGTTCAGGCAACGCATAGCCTACAATGATTATTTTCACTGCATGGATATTTATAACAAAACGAAATATAAAACACAACCCTGCCTATTTTCGTTTACATTAAAACAATTATTAAACATTAATATGTGGTTTTTGTCAGGAAACAAATTATAGATTCACGAGACCAAAGAACGGCCGTTAGATATAAACAAGATGAATCATATCTCGTGTTTAACCACTGCAGAGACATCAGAGCCAGCGGCAAACGTCAGAAGGATCTCACAACTCCAAAAACGCTATGAGAAAACTAGAAACACCGCTGTGTGTTGCTCTGAGACGCACAACAGTTCTGCTGTGACTTTATAGGTAATATTTTCATTTGCAAAACTGAGCAAAAACAGACAGTACTGTCTAAAATATAACACAATATTAACTTCTTATTTATTGAACTGTTGTATAAAATCAATATCACATTTGCACTCTTGCTATTCAGGACAAAACCGCACTCAATGAATCGAATGAGACGAGGACCAGGAGACAGGACGAGACGAGGAGACACTCAGGAGACGAAGGAGATCAGGTAAGTTGTCAGGTGAGTCTGAGGAAGCAAGCATGAGTAGTAGCATGTGCAAACGATACCGGACAGTGACGGAGTGTGAGCGTGGGGCTTAAGTGCAGGTGGTGATTGCTGTGATGATGACGTGCAGGTGTGTGTGCTCAGTACTCAGGTGATTGGGATCGTTGTGGTTGTGAGAGGGTGGAGCCTGGCGTGCTTGTAACATTACCCCCCCCCCCCCCCCCTCCACAGCCATCTCCTGAGGGACGAGGACCCCGACGCCGTGGTGGTCGACCTCTACCCCGAGGTGCCGGCCGGTCAGGGCGGGTAGCGTGGAATGTCTCCAGTAGGTTCGGGTCAAGGATGTCATGCCTGGGTACCCAAGATCGTTCCTCTGGGCCGTTCCCCTCCCAATCCACTAGGTATTGGAGTTGACCTCCACGACGCCTGGAGTCCAAGATGTCCTGGACCTGGTATGCTGCGCCGTCGTCAACGAGGAGAGGAGGAGGCTCAGGGGTAACGCCAGGCTCTGAGGAAACAGAAACAGAAGGGAAGTGAGGTTTCAGGAGAGACACGTGGAAAGTGGGGTGAATCCGGTACTGAGGAGGTAACTGGAGTTTATACGTGACCGGATTGATCTGCTGCAGGATGGTGAAGGGGCCAATGAATCTGGGACTCAACTTCTTGCACTGCAGACGCAGTCTGATGTCCCGGGTAGACAGACAGACCTTCTGCCCAACCTGGAAAGTAGGTGCTTCTGAGCGGCGAAGGTCGGCTGTCATCCTGCGTCTGCAGAGGGCCCGTTGAAGCTGATGGTGGGCTGAGTCCCAGACCCTCTCACTCTCCCGGAACCAGTAATCCACCGCAAATCTGCTCAAAGGACTTGAAAGTTAAACGAATGTGTTCAGTACAGTACAGGTGTTTTAATGTATAATAAATGTGAAATATCATCTATAAGCACTGTGTCCGTGGACCAGTTATCTGGCGGGTCTAAATAAATGTGAAATGGGACGTCTTTGTGTTTCCAGCGGCCGTTCGGAGCAGAAGGCGCCGAATCACTTGAAAGTTAGATGACTACGTTCGGTTGAGTGTGCCCAGTACAGTAGAGGTGTTTTCATCAATAAAAACTGTGATATGGCATCTATAAACACTGTGTTAGTGGACCAGTTATCTGGCGGCTCTAAATAAATGTGAAATGGGACGTCTTTTAGTTTTTTCAAACTCTGCTGCACTGTGCTTCACTGAAACCTGGCTGAGTGAAGCCATACCGGACAACGCACTATATCTGCTGGGCTTCCAGCTGTTCCAAGTGGATCGCATCGCGGAACTAACAGGGAAAACGAGAGGTGGTGGATTGTGTTTCTACATTAACGAAAGATGGTGTTCAGATGTAACAACGCTGAAGAAGATGTGCTCTCCTAATCTAGAGGCGCACTTCATAAACTGCAAACCTTTCTACTCGCCGCGGGAGTTTTCCTCGTTCATTCTCGTGAATGTTTACATCCCTCCAGACGCGTGTGTGAGCGCGGCGTTACAACAGCTGGCTGAACAAATAGCTAAAACTGGTATCCAGACTCTCTTTTAATCATTCTTGGGGATTTTAACAGAGCAAATCTCTCCTGTGAACTGACGAAATACAGACAGCACGTAACATGTCCCACCAGAGACAGTAATATACTGGACCACTGTTACACAACAATAAAGAATGCATATCACTCCATCCCACGGGCAGCTTTGGGGCTCTCTGATCACTGTGTGGTTCATCTTATACCGACCTACAGGCAGAAACTGAAATCAGCTAAACCGGTAATAAGGACTGTAAAAAGATGGACTAATGAAGCAGAGCTGGACTTGCAAGCCTGCTTCGATTGCACTGATTGGACTGTTTTTGAAGCTGCTACCACTGATCTGGACGAGCTCACAGATACTGTAACATCATACATCAGTTTCTGTATGCATTCCTACCAGGACATTCTTATCATTCACTAATGATAAACCATGGTTTACTGGGAAACTCAAACAGCTCCGTCATGCCAAAGAGGATGCTTACAGAAGTAGGGACAAAGTCTTGTATAACCAGGCCAAAAACAGACTGACAAAGGAGATTTCAGCTACTCTGAAAAGCTCAGAAACCAGTTTTCAGCCAACGACCTTGCCTCAGTCTGGACAGGCCTGAGAAACACAAGTCACCATCCCCCCGATCTGTAGAGAATCAACAACTGGCTGAGGATCTGAATGCATTCTACTGCAGGTTTGAAAAGCCCAGTCTCACACCACACACCCGCTCTGATCTGCACTTCACACATCCCCCATCACCTCCTGCAACCGCCATCCAATCTGAGCTTAAGGTCTGTGTGGAAACTAGGAAAGCTTCAGGCCCAGACGGCATCTCATCTGCCTGTTTGAAAGCCTGCGCTGACCAACTGGCCCCAGTCTTTACGCAGATCTTCAACAGAACATTGGAGCAGTGTGAAGTTCCCTGTTGCTTCAAACGCTCCACTATCATTCCCGTCCCCAAAAAACCCAAATCACTGGACTTAATGACTACAGACCTGTCGCTCTCACGTCTGTGGTCACTCATGAAGTCGTTTGAAAGACTGGTTCTGGCCCACCTGAAGGACATCACTGGACCCTTGCTGGATCCTCTTCAATTTGCCTACAGAGCAAACAGGTCTGTGGATGATGCAGTCAACATGGGAGTGCATTATATCCTGCAACATCTCGACAGACCTGGGACTTATGCAAGGATCTTATTTGTGGACTTCAGTTCGGCCTTCTATACCATCATGCCTGATCTTCTCTCAGCTAAACTGACCCAGCTCTCCATGCCATCCTCAATCTGTCAGTGGATCTCCAGCTTCCTGACAGACCGACAACAGCTCGTGAGACTGGGGAAACTCACACTACCATCACTGGCGTTCCCCAGGGGTGCGTTCTCTCCCCACTGCTCTTCTCCCTGTACACCAATGACTACACTTCTAAAGACCCACGCTCAAAACGGTGGAGATGATAGTGGACATCAGGAGGAACAGACCAGCTCTCCCCCACTCACCATCATGAACAGCACTGTGGAAGCAGTGGAGTCATTCAGGTTCCTGGGCACCACCATCTCTCAGGACCTGAAGTGGGACAATCGCATTGACTCCATTGTGAAAAAGGCCCAGCAGAGACTGTACTTCCTTCGTCAGCTGAGGAAGTTCAAACTCCCACAGGAGCTGCTGATTCAGTTCTACTCGGCTGTCATTGAGTCTATTTTATGCACTTCCATCACTGTCGGGATTGGTTCAGTTACCAAATCTGACATCAGGAGACTACAACGCACAATCCGGACTGCGGAGAGGATTATTGGTGCCTCCCTGCCAACCCTCCAGGACCTGTACTCTTCCAGAGTGAGGAAGAGAGCAGGGAAAATCATCACAGACTCCGCTCACCCTGGACACCGCCTGTTTACCATCAGGACGGCGACTCCGATCACTGGCCACTAGAACATCTAGGCACAGGAACAGTTTCTTCCCACAGGCCATTTCCCTCTTGAACAGTTAGAATACATTTTATTAATTTGGTGCTATTATGCGCAGCTGAGTAAACGACTCTTGGGTTTACTGTATGTGCGTCGCATGAAGTTCATTTGTTGCCCTGATTGCGAATACGCGCTTATCCAAGGTAAATCATCAACACCATCATCCCTTACATGTGTTTTATTGAACTAAACATTCAATATGCTAAACTAATATGCTGAAACACATATGCAGGTTACGTTTCTTCCTGAACAAGTCCGCACCCGAGTCCGTGTTGCTTTCACATTCACGTGAATCGCGGGACAGTTCGAGGTCCACCTCCTTCAGATAGTCTCGCGTACCCCGGTGCGCACCGAGCCCGCGATTGACAGCTTTTACATTAGCAATTTTTCATGCAAACCGTGCCGCTTTTCGAACTAAAATGCCAATGACTCCATCTCACAGTGCATGCAGAGATAGAGCAGCGTTTATTGCGAACAGATCGCCCTGAACAGTGCTGCGCATCATCTACACATATATTTATTTATTTAAAAAATATAAGCGATTTTCTTAATTTCACAAAGACAAATCTCGATTTTGGTTTAATTTCAGTCAATCGTGCAGCCCTAGATTAACCTCACACGAGCACAAAACAAATTCTGCCTTCACTCAAACGAGCTCTGTCTCGCATGCTAAACTGTAGGCTATTGCACGCGTGCTACTGGGGTAAAAATATTCATCGCACAGACCGATTTTTTTGTAGCACGTGCAACATATATGTCGCACTGTACAGCCCTGCTTACAGCAGAGTAAACACTAAACACACTTGTTGTCATCAGAGAATCCGGCCAATCGTGGAACAGCTGTGTCGTCATCAGAGCTCAATGGTTCGTTCACCTGAAAGATTCACTCAAAATGCGGATTCATTCAGAAATGAAACACCGCTGTGTGTTGCTCTGAGACGCACAACAGTTCTGCTGTGACTTTATAGGTAATATTTTAATTGGCAAAACTGAGCAAAAAGACACTTCTGTGTCTAAAATATAACACAATATTAACTTCTTATTTATTGAACTATTGTATAAAATCAATATCACGTTTGCAGTCTTGCTATTCAGGACAAAACCGCACTCGTGTGATTCTCATTGCTCATGTGATATTTCTTAATTTTTTTTAAAAATTACTCACGACTTAAGCCACTCAAAGTTTTGTTTCTTTATTCTTGTAACAAACTCTATGCAATGCAATGCAATATAATGAATGACATTAATAATAAAAACACATCTTAACACTTATTCTCTGATGATGTCGCTAAGTTACAATAAATAACATCTTTTGATTGATCAGAATATCAAACTATTTACATGAAAATGATCCGAACATGAACTTTGATCACTTAGACGCCTTTGGGCAACACTTTTTCTCATGTCTCAGTAGATTAGAGGAGCAGCTGAAACTCTTCCCACATGAAGAGCACTAGTGCGGCTTCTCTCCCGTGTGAACTCTCTCATGAGCTTTCAATGTTCCTGACTGAGAGAAACTCATTCCACAATGTGAGCACTTGTACGGTTTCTCTCCAGTGTGAACTCTCTGGTGTCTTTTTAAGTGTCCTGATGTACTGAAGGTCTTCTCACAGTCAAAGCACATATAAGGTCTCACACCAGTATGAATGCGCTCATGCACTTTTAAAGTGGTCAGTTGTGAAAAACTCTTTCCACAAAAAGAACAAACGTGAGGCTTTACACCAGTATGAACTTTAAGGTGTTTTCTTAATTCTGATGCCACAACAAATGTTTTCTCACACTGATCACAGCTGAATGATCTCACTCCAGAGTGACGGCGCAGATGATCATCGAGAGAGCTTTTGTGAGTGAAACTCTTTCCACACTGAGAGCATGTGAACGGTTTCTCTCCAGTGTGAATCCTCATGTGCACATTTAGGTGTCCTTTATATGTGAAACTCGTTCCACACTGAGAGCAGGTGAAAGATCCTTTGACTCCAGATTTTCCAGCTTGTTTCTGTGTAAAATTCTCTTCAGTCTTTGAAGCGACTGTGTTTCTATCTTCATTTGTGAGATGATGAGGTTTCTGCTGTTTGTCTTCATTCACTTCCACCGGGTCTAAAATCAACATATTCAATAAAAGAGGAACAAATGAGAAACAAAAAGAAATATGGTTCAATCTCAATTTAGCACAAATCCAGTTTACTACTGAGTCTGATAAACTCAGCAAAAAAGAAACATCCCCTTTTCAGGATACTGTATTTAAAAGATAATTTTGTAAAATCCAGCTTTACAGATCCTTATTGGACAGTGTTTAACCACTTACACCCCTGAAGGCATTTTTTAAATTTCACATCTAAGTGACATGCTTAAAAGTAAAGGCTTGTAGCTCTACAAAAAACAAAACAAGAAATATACAAGTGCATGGTCTCATTTGATAGAAAACCTTTCAAATTTTGAAAAAATATATATGTTGATCATGTTTGGAAGTTTTATGTTACATCACTGCTGAGAAACCCTCAGAAAAAGTGATGCAATTTATTGATTTGTTTGGTTATTATTGATTGACATGCTGACTAGTATAAATTCTTTATCAAGTTTGGACTTTGCAAAATCATGTTAACTACATCTGAGCCAAATTTTGGATTGATATCTCACAGCAATCAAAAGTTATGGCATTTGGAACCAAGGTAGCCTTTTTTCAAAAGTCCAAAAACCTCTATAAACGAGATCTGAGTGTTTTACTGAACATAAGAACTACTTACATGTGTAAACGCCACAGTATTTTTTTTATTTTTATAATTACATAAAATAAGTAACAAGTGATAAGATCCTGGTCGATGAGTGATGATTCTTCAGCACATTTTCAGCGTGTTCTCCTATTCTACAGTGCACGGTAAATCAAGACCTGTCAGGGAGATCAGCCCAATCCAAGAGCGTCCAGCGTTAAGAGTGTCCGATTGCTCTCTACACATCGTCCCTGCCCACTTTACATTTGACCATTTTAATAGGATAGACAGTTGAATAGGAATCCAACCTCGTTATACTCAGGGCTCTGAACCGGTTAAAGGAACGAAAATGAAAACCGGAAACAAACTAAATTTTAAGAGGAGCAAAAACGAAAACGAAATCAAAATCAATTTGAATCGTTCTGAACAGAAAAGTTAATTTGAAAAGACCATTAACCGGTTAATAACGTTATTTTATCGTTCTCTTTAATATTTTAATTTGGCAGTGACCAATAATGAATAGAGTAGTACAGCATGTGACGTTGACGGATCAAGCGTGAGTGAAATGCACCATCATCTATGAATCTACCGGTAACGCAAGTCAGCCAGAGCGCGCATTTTCATGCCTCAAGTACATTTCTTTCTTTCTGAGGTCTACAATGAAAGCGCAGGTATTGGAGGACATTCTTTTCGTATGTTTAAATAAGTACGGACTTTAAGCTCAAATAGTCTGATTTAGGCTAGTTTATGGATTCCGTTTAAGCGTATCCAAGTAGGCTACTAGCATCTATCAAACATTTTTCCTATAGTCTTTCAGATTGCCAATACAGGACAGGTCAATGTTTTCTATATAGACGGTTGATGCTTCGTATTAAATGGTATGTTATATTGCATTAAATGATCAAGCTTTATTAGCTGACTGAATTTGATTATGTGATGCAAGGACGTGTTGCGCAGTGTTTGCTTTGAAATTACCAGTTGACAGTGCATTAAAAGAGCAATGGTTATCCAGTTTATTTATTCTTTATTCATGCAATTTTTAAAACAAGTCGTGTTGGAAAAAAAGTTATGTACAAAGAATGTTATCACTCTTCTGAAAAGAATAGGCATATAGAGGGCCACTTTCCGCTCCATTAAAACAGGTCAATATTTGTCCCGCTGTTTATGCTTTGTAATTAATGCATGTATTTCTGTTGTGGTTGTAAAAATGTTATGAAATAAATATTCAAGTTTAATTATCATGCGTTATATTATTATTGCGTGAAAATAAGTCTTTACTTATACATATTTGTTTAAAGTATAGGCTAAATTAAAATAACGTTATTAACCGGTATTTTTTCAAATCAAACCGTTTTCGGAACAGTAATGTTTATTGAGGAACGCAAAAACGGAAACGCTAAAATATCGATTCTGCTCGGAGTGAACCGATTGATATTTTTTTCCGTTTTTAAGCCCTGGTTATACTTAAATATATTTGCTTCTTCTTAGCCTAAGTGTTCCTGCAACTGAGTATTCTCGTCTCCGGCGTGATGACTCAGATCTTTCGAATATTCCAATCTAATATGACCCCTGACCTGTAAAGTTGCCAGAACAATAATCATGTGCTGTTTGTAAATTGGCCAGAGGAGAACGTCTCGGTTACGGATGTAACCCTCGTTCCCTGAGGAGGGAACGGAGACGTAACGTTAGTGACTAACGAATGGGGGGTTTCGCTTAGAAGCCTATCATCTTCGAGCTTAGAGAAAACGCCCAATGGCGTGCCAATGCCATGGGCATGCGGAATTTGCATACGTGACTCCGCCTCACTGCGTGAGTATATAAGGAAGTACGTGGCAATATCGCATTATGTTACCTGCTTGAGGAGCCGAACTGAACTCCGCGTTCCAGGTGGCACAGCTGACGTGGCAAAGGGACGTTACGTCTCCGTTCCCTCCTCAGGGAACGAGGGTTACATCCGTAACCGAGACGTTCCCTTTCGTTCAGTCACTACGACGTAACGTTAGTGACTAACGAATGGGGGTCCCAATAAAATCACGCCACTCAGCTGTCTTCCAGTGCCCTGCGTAAGTGCGAGTACCCTGTCGTAAGACTAGTACGGACGAAGGACTCCCACTTAACACAGGATTACCAAGGTACACTGGGAAGCATATCCCAGTGAGGGAATGCCAAGATGCCTACCCGTGGGGAGGACTTAAGAGACACATATGACCCGATTAGGAGCTGCATATGGAGATCTCTAGGGTACCAGCCGAACGTGGATTTTTAACCCTAGGGTTGGCGGGGGACACGCCAAGGGAAGAAACCCTCTCACTGCGGAGGCTTACGGTGAAATACACGTGTGGGGGTCGCCGGAGGGGAACCATGCACACGGGGCACCTGGCCGGAGACGAGGGTCTGGGCTCGCTTAGAGGGCAGACACACAGGTATCGGCGTAGGCAGTGCTGGAGGAACTCAGGGCTCTCTGGGAGCTCACCTGAGGGAAAAAATCGCACGTATCCAGTCCGAGGAGTGGAGTGGCGAGCAAGCGAAGACACCAGAGCCTGGTCCATTACCGGCCCCTCGGGGGGGCGAGTACATAGTCGGACACTGGCTCCACTCGGAGATTATAGAATCTGGCGAATGTGTTAGGTGTCGCCCAGCCTGCAGCTCTGCAGATGTCTGTTAGCGAGGCGCCATGCGCTAAAGCCCAAGAGGAGGCAACACTCCGAGTGGAGTGTGCCCTCACACCAAGGGGACATGGTCGACCTTGCTGCTGGTAAGCCAAAACAATGGTGTCCACTATCCAGTGAGACAACCTTTGCTTTGAGAGAGCACTTCCCTTCCGCTCTCCACCATGACAGACAAAGAGCTGGTCCGAGGTCCTGAAACACTGCGTCATGTCTACATAGGCGCGGAGAGCGCGTACTGGACAGAGCCAAGGCTGGGTCTGCCTCCTCCAAAGGCAGCGCTTGCAGGTTCACTACCTGGTCTCTGAAGGGAGTGGTAGGAACCTTGGGCAGATATCCAGGCCGGGGTCTCAGGATCACGTGATGGTCGTCAACCGAAAATGCCTGCAGGTCCCCGACCCTCTTAAGAGAGGCCAGTGCGGTCAGCAGAGCCGTCTTCATCGACAGGAACTTAATATCAACCGACCGCAAAGGCTCAAAGGGAGGCCTCTGCAGAGCACTTAGAACTACTGAGAGGTCCCAAGAGGGTACGAGAGGAGAGCGAGGAGGATTCAGTCTCCTGGCTCCCCTCAGGAACCTGATGATCAGGTCGTGCTGACTTACCTTTTTGTCCTCCAAGATATCGTGGTGGGCAGAAATAGCGGCCACATAAACTTTAAGGGTGGAGGGAGACAGCCTTCGCTCCAGCCCCTCTTGGAGGAACTCAAGCACGGACCCGATCTGGCATTTCCAGGGGTCTTCTTGGCGGGAAGAGCACCAGGTGACGAAGAGGTTCCACTTCAACGCATAGGCATGCCGAGTGGACTCTGCCCTAGCGGAAGTGATGGTGGCGACCACCGTAGGTGGTAGGCCACTCAAACCTGCCGCGTCCCGTCTAGGAGCCACACGTGGAGGTTCCAGAGGTCGGGACGCGGGTGCCATAGGGTGCCCCATCTCTGAGTAAGGAGGTCCGGTCTCAGAGGAATAGGCCAGGGAGGGGCTGTCGCAAGGAGTAAGAGTTCGGGGAACCAGGTCCAGCCGTGCCAGTACGGGGCGACCAAGAGGACCTGCTCCTTGTCCTCCCTGATCTTGCACAGGAGCTGTGCGAGTAGGCTCACTGGGGGGAACGCATATTTGCGTAGGCCCCGCGGCCAGCTGTGCGCCAGTGCATCCGAGCCGAGCGTGCCCTCGGTCAGGGAATAAAACAGGCTGCAGTGGGAAGAGTCGTGGGAGGCAAACAGATCTACCTGTGCGTCGCCGAACTGTTCCCAAATCAGCTGGACCGTCTGGGGATGGAGTCTCCATTCTCCCGGGAGAGGCTGAAACCGCGAGAGCTCGTCGGCTGCGTGGTTCAGGACTCCTGGAATATGGGCAGCACGAAGGGACCTCAGGCGCTTCTGACTCCATAGGACAAGATGGCGGGCGAGTTGAGACTAGGGTTGGGAATCGTGATACATTTTCCGGTTCCGGTTCCGGTTCCGCCTAACGATTCCAGTTCCGATTCCGGTTCCATTAAAATTATTAAACAAATAGTGGTAAAGGAAAAAGGCACAATACGCAACTCAAACAATCCATTTTGTGTTTATTACTTGCTCTAAAATGTATTTACAGGTTGGCAATGTCAAAAAAGTCCTGTACTGTACATATATTACAGTATTAATTAAGCCATTCTTGCAACACATTTTTTTTCAAATGAACACCTCTGAAATTGTCTTATTACATTTTATCTCTCTGTCTCTGAATAAAACCAAGTTATAAATTATATTTATTAGTTATATTTATTAATTAGTTATATATTAATTTAATAGTAATTCAGTTATTCAGTGAACTTGTAAATAATAAATTGCAATTCAGCATTACAAAGCTAATTGTGCCTAAACGCTTACCTAAACCATGGTGACTCAACGGTTGACAAATATTTATATATATATATATATATATATATATATATATATATATATATATATATATATATATATATATATATAGGCCTTTCACTATAAATCTGGTATAAGCCCTGTGGCACTCTGTGCTGTAGCAAATGTTTTGTCAAATTGCTAGAGCAGCCTCCTTTGCATGTTATTAACTTTTCACGTGTTACATTTTGCTTCATTATCATTCATTCTTTGGAAATGAATCCATACTTGTGACTTTCTCTTCGCTATGCTGGTGGTCAACGAGAAAATATCTGACGCAAAACCGTAAATGTGTAGCGCGAGGGCTTTCAGTGCTGAACTGCGTTGCCCTCCTGGAAGCGGCAGGCAACGTAATTAATATTCATGATGAGGTGAGCCAGGGTTGCCAGGTTTTCACAACAAAACCCGCACAATTGCACAATCGTTTCAACCCGCGGACATGAAACACAGCCCGCGGCAACAGTGGAAAACGGGAAAGCGTGAAAATCACGGAGTTGGCAACTCTGGCTGTCACTCGCTATGAAAGGATACGCTACCAGCGTTTCGCACACACATTGCACCAGAACCGTTTTCGGAACCGAAACTTAGGAATTTCGCGCGGTTCTGGTATTTTTCAAAAATCAGTTTCGGTTCTGCATAAGAACCGGTTCTCGGTTCCCAACCCTAGTTGAGACATACGGCGGGAGCGTAGACCGCCCTGGTGGTTGATGTACACTACTACGGCCGTGTTGTCTGACCGGACAAGCACATGTTGACCCTTCAGCAACGCTCGGAAGCGGTGCAGGGTGAACCGTACTGCCAGCAACTCGAGGCAATTGACATGCAGGAGGCGCTGGGGTCCTGTCCAGGAGCCCGCGGCTGCTTGTCCATTGCACATGGCACCCCACCCCGTGGCAGAGGCATCCGTCGATACGACAACATGCCTGGAAACTCGTTCTAAGGGGACACCTGCCTGTAGAAAACTGAGGTTCGACCACGGGGTGAGCGTCTGTAGGCAGGGCCGAGTCACTTGGACCCGGAGCGTGCCAGACTGCCATGCCCATCTCGGGACTTGATCGCGAAGCCAATGCTGAAGCGGTCTCATATGTAGCAATCCGAGCGGCGTTACCGCGGCTGCAGAAGCCATATGCCCCAGGAGCCTCTGAAATAGTTTCAGTGGAACCGCACACTTGCTCTCGATTTGACGGAGGCAAGTCAGCAGAGACTGCGCGCGCTCGCTCGAAAGCTGCGCGTACATGGCGACCGAGTCGATGTCCATACCGAGAAAAGAGATCCTCTGCGCTGGGCAGAGTTTGCTCTTCTCCCAGTTGACCCGAAGGCCCAGACGGGCTAGGTGTTGGAGCACCCGATCTCTGTGTCCGCAAACCTGCTCCCGAGAGTGGCCCAGTATGAGCCAGTCGTCGAGATAGTTCAGGATGCGAACCCCGTGCTGCCGAAGGGGCGCAAGGGCTGCCTCGGCAATCTTCGTAAAGACGCGAGGGGACAGAGATAGCCCGAATGGGAGGACCGCGTACTGATATGCCCTCCCCTCGAAAGCAAACCGTAGGCGTCCTTCAGGTCGATCGCTGCAAACCAATCGTGAGGACGAACGCATTCAAAAAGGCATTTCGCAGTCAACATCTTGAACGGAAGCCGGTGAAGGGATCGGTTCAAGATGCGAAGGTCCAGGATTGGCCATAACCCACCGGTTTTCTTGGGTACAATGAAGTAGGGGCTGTAGAACCCCGACTCCATCTTGGCTGGAGGGACAGGCTCGATTGCACCCTTCGCCAGCAGGGTGGCAATCTTCGCACGCATGACGGGGGCATGGGCCCCGGTCACGGTATAGCGGACTCCCCTGAAGCGGGGAGGAGCCTGCGCGAACTGAATCGCGTAGCCGCGCCTGACGGTCCGCGCGACCCAGCGGGACAGCCCCGGAAGCTGAAGCCAGGCTTCCAGAAACTGCACCAACGGGGTCACGTACCCAGGGGCAGCGTTACCGGCCCGGACATGGGAGGCTGTGGGGCGTCCCGGTGTGGGGGCACGGTTAACAGCTGCGTCCTGACAGAGGAGACCAGGGAAGGACGCACGTTCCACTGGGGTCTGCTCTGAAAGGAGGCTGGCGACAGAGAGGGATGCGAGTGGCAGGACCCGGGGGTGGCGCGCACTGTCATCACCGATCTCTGGGTGCTCAGGGATGGGATTGTCAGTTCTTTCTTTAACCACATTAGGGTGAACAAAAGATTCTCCCCCGGCCCTCCACCGGGGGAAGGAGCGGCCCTGCTGCCGTCTCCTGGAAAGAACTGCCCATCCCTGAGCTGTCCGCATCAGGAGCGCCGCTTAGCCTGGCGTTTCTTCGCGGGCTGCGGGGCTGGAGCGGACTGGGATGCCTTCCTGCGGCTACCTCTGCGTGGCCCGGGTGGAGGCTGCTGCTTGGGTGGCGCAGAGGTTGAGGGAGCCGCGGGAGGGCACCCTCGGCAGCGAGCAGACTGAGGCACCTGTGCGGGCGGTGGTGTGGAGGCAGCAGCTGACCGCCGGGGCAGGATATGTTTTATCGCCTCAGTCTGCTTCTGAGCGGCCGAGAACTGTTGGGCGAAGCTCTCGACCGCCCCGCCGAATAGCCCATCCTGGGATATGGGTGCGTCG
This sequence comes from Gobio gobio, assembly GCF_949357685.1. Classification (NCBI taxonomy): domain Eukaryota; kingdom Metazoa; phylum Chordata; class Actinopteri; order Cypriniformes; family Gobionidae; genus Gobio; species Gobio gobio. Next base: position 6,747,094 of record NC_137107.1, read on the forward strand.
AGGAACCGGGTTCGCTCGCCGTCCCACATATCGGCCAGGGTGAGCCATAGGTGTCTCTCCTGGACCACAGTAGTGGACATCACCTGACCCAGGGAGCGTGCGGTCACCTTCGTCGCCTGGAGAGCGAGGTCGGTGGCGGCACGCAACTCATTGCTGAGTCCTGGATCAGCTCTACCCTCGTGTATGTCGCACAGCAACTGGGCTTGGTAAGCCTGGAGGGTTGCCATGGCATGCAGCGAAGCGGCGGCCTGCCCCGCAGCTCTATAGGTCTTCGCCGCTAGGGACGACAAAAACCTACAGGCCTTGGAGGGGTGCTTTGGGTCACCACGCCAGGTCGAAACACTCTGAGGACACAGTTGCATCGCAACAGAGCGCTGGACTGGGGGAACCCCAGTGTACCCTTTAGCCGCGGCTCCATCAAGGGCAGAGAAGGCGGAAGAGCTCGCCAAACGGTCGCGGGAAGACAACGGGTTCTTCCAGGACCGCGCGATCTCTTCATGCACCTCAGGAAAGAAAGGTATTGGAGGGGTGGCCGGACGGGTGTCCGGACGCGCCGCCCCCAAAAACCAATCATCCAGCCGCGAGCGCTCAGGTCGGGGCGGAGGGTTCCACTCCAACCCAAGCGTCGTGGCGGCCCGAGAGAGCATGGCTGTCAATTCTGGGTCCGACTCGGGCAATGCTGGCGCACCCAGAGAGGAAACTTCGCAGTCGATGCCGAAGCGCCCAGGGAAACGCACACCAGCTGTCAAACGGACCACTGCGCAGATCAGCAGGCAGGAAGTATGCAATCACTGGAACGCGCCGTAACACCAACACCGACTGGAAAGCTGCTCGTCTCGAAGAAGCTGACAGAGTCTCAGAAGGCTGTAGGAGTGAAGAGGTAGGTACCCTTGGCTCCGAAAGCAGAACATAATGCGATATTGCCACGTACTTCCTTATATACTCACGCAGTGAGGCAGAGTCACGTATGCAAATTCCGCATGCCCATGGCATTGGCACGCCATTGGGCGTTTTCTCTAAGCTCGAAGATGATAGGCTTCTAAGCGAAACCCCCCATTCGTTAGTCACTAACGTTACGTCGTAGTGACTGAACGAAAGGGAACTGCCCCCCCGACTGAGCCTGGTTTCTCCCAAGGTTTATTTTTCTCCATTATGCCCCTGATGGAGTTTTGGTTTCCTTGCCACTGTCGCCTTTGGCTTGGCTTGCTCAGTTGGGGACACTACATTTTCAACTAAATATCCAAATAAATCTAATTAGTAAACTATTAGGCTGTATGGCCGAATACAATTCTGTTGCATTATTTTCCTGTTTAACACTGTGACGCTGATTTGAAACAATCTGCATTGTAAAAAGCGCTATATAAATAAAGTTGACTTGACTTGACTAGAGCACAACTGCATGAGCTTAAATGCCTGTGCTTGCATTCTGGGTTAACCCCTTGGAGTCTGAGCTGTTTTGATGCCCTTTAGAAGTTTTGACATGCTCTGACATTTGTGTTTTTTTTTCAGTTGCTTATAAACACATTAATGCCAAAAATGTAATTACACTGTATTCAGTACAAACTGGGCTACCAGAATATGTGAGCAACTTGTATGTACATGCTTGTATTTTTGATAGAAAAATGTTTATGCACCGATTTTGAAAAAACTAAAAAAAATATTTTAAAATTAAGGCCTCAAAACACAATAGATATCTGTTCCCAAGATTTTTGACTCCTGTCTTTATTTGCATATAGTTTTTTCTTTATACTGATGTGAGAATCATTGAGCCTACTCATTCATATAAAACAATACACTGATTTAAAATTTGTAAGACAGTTTCTCTTCACAAAGCCAATATGCGAGGAGGCGTGATATCTAATGAATAATGATGAGATAACACCTGAGATAACGTCTCGGGTTATGACTATAACCCTTGTTCCCCGAGAAGGGAACGAGACACTGCGTCATCGAGTGATGACACTCTGGGAACGCCCTCAGCGTTACGCATCTGAAGCATGAATGAAATCAAGCCAATCTGATTGGTGTTGTGTCGTGACATAGTAGATGACGGCATACCCGGAAGATACAAAAAGGAAGCTGATGCAAACACACACTAGCTCTTTTGCGATGAAGCAAGCGCTCTAGCCGGGATAGGTGTGGCGATGAGACACAGTGTCTCGTTCCCTTCTCGGGGAACAAGGGTTATAGTCATAACCCGAGACGTTCCCCTTCGAGGGAACTCGCACTGCGTCATCGAGTGATGACACTCTGGGAACGTTAATACCCACTAGGCCACACCAAATCACCCCACGTCCCAGTCTGAAGCTGGGTACCCAGGCACACTTAGGACGCAAGAACTCGAGCACCAGGCGTCACCGGGAGGTGCAGACTGTAGAATCTTATGAAAGTGTGCGGGGTGGCCCACCCGGCCGCCTCGCATACTTCTTGAAACGAGACGCCAGAAAGGAGGGCCACTGAGGAAGCCATGCTCCTGGTGGAATGGGCCCTCACGGCCATGGGTGAAGGCAAATTGCGCACCCTATAAGCCGTGGCTATAGCCTGGACGATCCAGTTACTGATCGTCTGAGTTGACGCAGGCAGCCCCTTCTTGGGTGAGCCAAAGCACACCAACAACTGGTCTGACCTTCTCCAATGGGAAGACTTCTCTAGATAAATACTCAGGGCTCTGACCGGGCAGAGCAGATGAAGTCTCCCCTCTTCCGCCGTCAGGTGGGGAGGGGGATGGAAAGCCTGAAGAACCAGAGACCGGGCTCCCTGAGATGGAACCTTGGGAATGTAACCCGGTCTAGGGTGAAGGATGGCCCTTACTCTGCCGGGGGCAGACCGCCAAGGCCTGGAGATCTCCCACTCTCCTCAGAGAGGTAATGGCGAGTAGAAAGGCCACCTTCAGGGTCAGGTTCTTAGGCTCAGCCAGCTCCAGTGGCTCGAAGGGGGCCTCAGCCAGCCCTTCCAGAACCACCGCCAGGTCCCAGGTTGGGACTCTGGAGCGAGCTACCGGCCTCATCCTCCGAGCCCCACGGAGGAACTGTACAACCAGGTGGTGCTTCCCCAAGGGTCCATCACCTAGAGGTGCGTGGAAAGCCCCAAGGGCAGCCACGTACACCTTCAGGGTGGACGGGGTAAGACCAGCGGAGAAGCGATCTTGGAGGAACTCCAGCACTGAAGCCACTGGGCAGTTAACTGGATCCACCTCACGCTCTCTACACCAAGTGGAAAATACATTCCACTTGAGGCTGTACAGTCTCCTGGTAGAAGGAGCCCTGGAGCTGAGTAAGGTCTCGACTACCTCTGCTGACAGGCCCGCCTCTAGGTACTGAGCCCCCTCAGGGGCCAGACCCAGAGGCTCCACAACTCTGGCCGGGGGTGGTGTATTGTGCCCCCTGCCTGAGAGAGCAGATCCCTCCTCAGAGGAACCTGCCATGGAGGGCCGTCTAGCAGAGCTATGATGTCCGAGAACCATACTCGAGTGGGCCACCGGGGTGCTACTAAGAGCAGGCTGATGCCCTCCCGGCGGACCCACTCCAGAACTCCCAGGAGCAGAGCGATCGGGGGAAATGCGTACAGACGCAGCCTCGGCCACGTCTGCATCATGGCATCCAGCCCTAACGGAGCTGGATGCCTGAGAGAAAACCACAGTGGACAGTGGGACGTCTCTCGAGACGCGAAAAGGTCCACTTCCACTGGGCCGAATCTCTCGCACATGGCCTCCACCACCTCTGGGTGGAGTCGCCACTCCCCGGGCCTCAGCCCCTGCCTCGACAGGATGTCTGCTCCCTGATTTTGGTCCCTGGGAATGTATATCGCCCTGAGGGACGATAACTTCCCCTGGGACCACAGGAGGATTTGATGCGCCAGTCTGCATAGAGGGCGCGACCTCAAACCCCCCTGGTGATTCAGATACGTGACAACCGAAGTGTTGTCTGAGCGTATCAGGACATGGTGGCCGCGGAGGTCCGGGTAAAAGCTCCTCAGAGCTTTGTAGACCGCCAGCATCTCCAGGCAGTTGATGTGCCATGAAGAATGCCGGGTCTCCCACAGACCTCTCGCAAACCGGCCTTCCATGACCGCGCCCCAACCAGTGAGGGAAGCATCTGTTGAAACGGCTTTCCGGCAACATGATGCTCCCAGCACTGGTCCTTGGGACAGGAACCAAGGTTTCCGCCATATGACGAGGGAACGAAGGCATTTGCGCGTTACCCTGATCATACGAAACGGATTTCCCAGCGGGGAAAACCCCTTGGCCCTCAGCCACAACTGTAGGGATCTCATGTGCAGCAGGCCAAAAGGTATCACGTTGGACGCTGCTGCCCTGAGCCCCAGCAGTCTCTGGAACTGCTTCACAGTGAGGCTGCGGCCTGGCTTCACTCTGGAGACCGACGCCAGTATGGATTCCACACGCGCTGGGGACATTTGTGCCCGCATCGACGTGGAATCCCATACAACTCCCAGGAACGTAGTCCGCTGGGAGGGCGTCAACACGCTCTTTTTCGTGTTGAGTCTCAGCCCCAAGCACCTTATGTGGGCTAGAACGACATCTCGATGCCGAACCGCCACATCGCGCGACCTGGCCAGAATGAGCCAGTCGTCGATGTAATTTAGTATACGGATGCCCTGGAGTCTCAGTGGAGCCAGTGCTGCATCCATACACTTGGTGAAGGTGCGAGGGGAGAGTGCCAGGCCGAAGGGAAGAACCCGATATTGGTACGCTTCGCCCCCGAAAGCGAACCTCAGGAACTTCCTGTGGGTTGGAAGGATGGAAATGTGGAAGTATGCGTCCTTTAGATCTATCGTGACGAACCAGTCCTCGGACTGGATCTGACTCACGATGGCTGGAATTGTGAGCATCCTGAACCTGAATCTCCTCAGAGACCGATTCAGGAGCCTGAGATCTATTATCGGACGCAACCGACCATCCTTCTTGGGAACTATGAAGTACCGGCTGTAGAACCCGGAGTCCCTGTCCACCAAAGGAACCCGCTCTATGGCTTCCTTGGCTAACAGGGCTTGTACTTCTTGTTCCATAACCCGAACCTGCTCTGGGCCGTCCACAGTCCGGACCACCCCGTTGAAACTCGGGGGAGGAGAACCGAACTGCAGCCTGTAACCCAGCTCTACAGTCTGCAGGACCCATGTAGATACACTTGGAAGGCATTTCCATGCGCCAAGATAATCTACTAAGGGAACCAGCCTCTCGAGGCTGGCCTCGGGTGTCAACCGAGCCTCGTTCCCCGACCGGCAGGGAGAAGTCGGGAACGATTTTCGGTGGGTGCACACGTTTGCTGTCCAGCCGCAAGTCCTGTTGGAGGCAGCGAAGACAGCACGCGCGTGCGGGAGATCAGTGAGGCCCGAAGCGTCAGTGACGGCAGGAACACAGCACTGATCTCCCGAGAGCTCCAGCTGGGGGGGCAGCTCTCAGCGATCCAGCCGCAGCAAGGACCGCTTGGTGGCAGCCTTCTTCGCCTGAAGGACGGTCCTCAGATCGGCCTTAGGCTCGGAAGGCTTGCCACGAGAGCGCCGCCTCTTTTGCCAAGCTCCCTCAGGAGGGGCGCGAGAAGCAACGCTCTCTTTCTGCACCTGCCGGTGCGAGGAGCTAGTAGACGGCCGAGACTGTCCATTTGAGACAGCTTTCCCCGAGGAGCTGGACCGACGAGGGAGGTATTGCTGGAAGGCCGCCACCTGTTTTCTCACCTCCTGGAACCTCTCGACGACGGTGTTAACCACGCCGCCGAAAAGTCCAGAAGGCGAGACCGGGGAGTATAGGAGAAAGTGTTTCTCTCTCTCCTTCATCCCCGACAGGTTTAACCAGAGATGTCTCTCCACACAAACCATGCCCGCCATGGAGCGGCCGATGGAACGGGCCGTCTCCTTGGCAATGCGGAGAGACAAATCGGTGGCCTTCCTTAATTCGAGGACATCGTCCGGAGACGGGCCCTCGCCCTCATCGAGCTCCTTGAGGAGGTCGGCCTGGTAGGCCTGCAACACCGCCATAGTGTGAAGGCAGCTACCAGCCCGCCCAGCCGCCATATATGCCCTACCCACCAGCGCAGATGTATCCCCTGAAGGCAACAACGGGGCCTTCAGGGACGAAGCGGCCTCGGGAGAGAGGTAGCTCGCGAGAGACTCCTCTACCCTTGGCAGCGTCCCATAACCCTGTTCGGCCGCCCCCAGTATGTTACCGTAGTCGAGTACTGGAGGGCTGGTAAGTCTGGCCGAATAGGGTTTGTCCCAAGACCTACACAACTCATTGTGTAGGTCCGGGAAAAAAGGCAGACCCCGGCGTGGAGGTTGAGACCTGCGCCTGAAGAACCGTTCATCCAGCTTACTGGGCGGCTGGATTTCAGGTTCTTCTTGTGGCCAATCGATGTTCAACTTGGCCACAGCGCGGGTCAAAACCTCCACTAGCTCCTCTGGAGCGGGTGTGTGAAGCGATGGCTCAAGCTCCACATCACCCGCCTCGACACTCAGCACATCCGACTCCTCGGAGCCGGATAGCTGCAGCATCGGGTTCTCCGCCCCGCGGGAAGAAGCCGCCTCGCGGGCTTCCTCACGGGGCGGGAGAACATCGGACTCCTCGGACGAGGATGGGGAAAGTGCCTCAGCAGTCCCGTATCCTGTCACGAGGTCCCGTTGCGAGCCCCATGATCTACGGCGCCGCTGTGCCTCAGCAACAGCGGGCCCAGAACCCTGGGGCTCGCGGGCTTGGCCGGCCTCATTGAACACGGCCAGCCGTGAGCGCAACACTTTGAGCGGCAGCTTTTCACATTCGCCACAGGCGGCTCCCTCGAGAGCCGCCCTAGCGTGCTGCACACCCAGGCATTGCACACACAAAAGGTGTGTGTCCGTGCCCGAAAGGAATCGCGGACACGGATGCACACACCTCGTGAACTGTTGCCCACTAGCCATACTTTCTGTGATATATTTTGTGACAAACAACACCAAATAGACAGACAAAATGACATATAGCGCTTCGCTGAAGAGCAAAAAGCTAGTGTGTGTTTGCATCAGCTTCCTTTTTGTATCTTCCGGGTATGCCGTCATCTACTACGTCACGACGCAACACCAATCAGATGCGTAACGCTGAGGGCGTTCCCAGAGTGTCATCACTCGATGACGCAGTGCGAGTTCCCTCGAAGGGGAACAAAGGACTCGCATTAATGAGCTGCATAATAAATGAGCTTCAGGTAGGCCTATGTGACAGAGAGCAACAGAGCAAAGGAAATATATATTTTTTGTAGTTTATTTTATTTGGAATGTAATCAACAAAGGCCTATTATATTTTAAATGATCAGAAGATTTGACTACACGGCAAAAAATGCTCTTCTTATTTGGTATTTTTTCTTGTTTCCAGTCCAAATATTTAAAATTCTTAAATCAAGATTCATTTACTAGATAAGTACACATTTCTGGGGGGAAAATCAAAATGTTTTTGCTTAGTTAGTTAACTTTATTGTCCCAAGGGGAAATTCTGCTTAGGCACAGTGCAGAGTTGCTTCATAAAGGTGGACCAGATAACTTAAAACAATCTATATTCTCTGCCACAACAATTTATGATTTATTAAACTATAATTTATGATTTATTACACCAATTGTTTTAAATAACCTTATGTGATCTCATTTGGCTTTGGATCAAAAAATCTGACAGAAAATATATTTTACAATATTCTGCATTGCATTATAATTCAAAATTGCTTTATTGGCATGAATGTAAATCATACAATATTGCCAAAGCTAGGAATATATGAACATAAATGATAATACATATATGAACATAAATAAATATTATTATAAATATTATGAGCATTATAAATATAATCTATTATGAAAACACCCAACATGGTATAAATAACACAGATAAGCCATATATTGTCGCGATTGTGTGAGTGATAGTTTCGCTTTTGAGCTGAGCCATTGACAGGCTGTTGCCTTGATTGTTTGGGCGAATTACAAAGGTGGACAGAACATATATAAGCTCAGGTCGGTCAGTTAGTTGTTAGGAGAAGCGCGCAGAGAGTGAAGGAGGCATTGAAGCCATGTGTAATGGCTTGATCCTTTCCTTACTCACCTCCTTCAGGCCATTTCTTCTTCTGTTACTCCTGCACTCACTCACATTGTCAACACCTCTCTTCACACCGGGACTTTCCCCACAGCATTTAAGCAGGCTCGGGTAACCCCACTGCTTAAGAAACCCTCTCTGAACCCAGCACTTTTAGAAAACTACAGACCGTATCCCTTCTGCCTTTCATTGCAAAGACACTTGAGCGAGTGGTGTTTAACCAGCTCTCCACGTTTCTTGAACAGAACAACCTCCTGGACATCAACCAATCCGGCTTCAAAAGCAGCCACTCAACGGAGACTGCCCTGCTCTCGGTTACAGAGACACTGAGACAGGCAAGAGCAGCTTCCAAATCCACAGTTCTTATCTTACTGGATTTGTCTGCTGCTTTTGACACAGTTAACCACCAGATCCTCCTGTCAACTCTCATGAAGATGGGCATCTCAGGAACTGCTCTCCAGTGGTTCAAGTCTTACCTCTCAGGTAGGTCCTTCAGGGTGTCATGGAGCGGTGAAGTGTCTAAGTCACATCATCTAGCCACTGGAGTTCCCCAGGGCTCAGTGCTTGGACCACTCCTCTTCTCCATCTACATGTCATCACTGGGATCTGTCATTCAGAAACATGACTTTTCCTATCACTGCTATGCCAACGACACTCAACTCTACTTCTCATTTCAACCAGATGATCCCACGGTTGGTGTGCGTATCGCTGCCAGTCTAACAGACATTTCTGCCTGGATGAAGGAACATCACCTGCAACTCAACCTTGCAAAGACAGAACTGCTTGTGGTCTCTGCCAACCCAGCACTTCACCACAATCTCTCCATTCAGCTAGGATCATCAACCATAACTCCGTCCAGGACAGCCAGGAACCTTGGAGTTGTGATTGATGATCAGCTAAAATTCACTGACCACATCACTGCAACAACCCGGTCCTGCAGATTTGCTTTTTACAACATTAGGAAGATTAGACCCTTCCTATCAGAGCAGGCCACACAACTCCTGGTCCAAGCTCTTGTTCTCTCCAGACTGGACTACTGTAATGCTCTTCTAGTGGGCCTTCCGGCATGCACTATCAAACCCTTGCAACTGATCCAGAATGCAGCCGCGATGGTGGTCTTTAATGAGCCGAAGAGAGCGCACGTCACGCCCCTCTTCATCAGTCTGCACTGGCTACCAATAGCCGCTCGCATCAAATTCAAGGCACTGGTGCTCGCCTTCAAAGCAACCACTGGCTCTGCACCAATATACCTAAACTCGCTCGTTCAGACTTACACACCCTCCAGGAACTTACGTTCTGCCAGTGAACGATGCCTCGTGGTGCCATTCCAAAGAGGCATGAAATCGCTCTCACAGACCTTTTCCTGGACCGTTCCCACCTGGTGGAATGACCTGCCTATCTCAATTTGTGCGGCCGAGTCTGTAGCCAGGGTTTTTCCTGCATAGAGAATTATGAGGCGGCCGCCTCCGTCAAATTGCGTGCCGCCTCCGTCTGTCGACAAAATTCAGACAGGCAATCACTTGCTCAGATTAGGCCTGTCGTGATAATTAAATAATCATCAGAAATATATATCGTCACATGATCCTTCAGCAATCATTATTATATTATGATTTGCTGGTACAAAGTCATCTAAAGCCATTCCATAGCTGAATGTGAGGAACAGAATAATATTTACATCGTTATGTTAAAGTTCACAGAAACTCATCTTCCCTCTGCTGTAGCTGTCAATCATTCTCCGTTCAGCATTCAAACTGCCCGTCGCGTTCGGTTACAACAGTCAGCAACAGCACGGTAAAACTCTCTCCAAGATGATATATTCATTATAATACTTGATCTGTAGATAAAGGGCTGTTTGCATAAAATGATTTTATCTTGCTGGAGTTAATCTAGCGGTTTCTGAACTATGTTGTACTCGCTACCGGGTGACAACACAAGGGCTATTAATTAGCATCACACGCACAATAACTGGAATTTAAAGCTGTGGGAGGCGTAGCGTCCCGGTGTGGGGGAACAGTCAGCAGCTGCGTCATGACAGAGGAGACCAGGGAAGGACGCACGCTCCACTGGGGTCTGCTCTGAGAGGAGGCTGGCGAGAGAGAGGGACGAGAGCGGCGCGGCCCGGAGGCGGCGCACACTGCCATCACCGGTCTCTGGGTCCTCAGAGACAGGGACATGGCTGCCGGGGCAGTACATGTTACAGCCTCAGTCTGCTTTCGGGCAGCCGAGAACCGTTGGGCGCAGTTCTCAGCCGCACCGCCGAAGAGGCCAGCTCAACGTCCTCCACATCACCAGGTAAGGCCAGGTGTATCTCCTGGACCACAGCTGTGGACAATCACCTGACCCAGGGAGCGTGTGGCCACCTTCACCGCCCGGGGGGCGGGATCAGTGGCGGTACGCAGCTCATTGAAGAGCCCTGGGTCGGCCCCACCCTCGTGCATGTGCAAAAGGCCATGTCGAAGCCCTCTGTGGACACCGTAGGCGGGGACTTCCAGGACCGCTGGATCTCCTCATGCATCTCGGGAGTAAAAGGCATTTGGGGCGGGGCCCAACAGCTGTCAGGGGCCGCCCCCAAAAACCACGAGCGCAACCACGAGCACTCGTGACAGGGCGGAGTTCCACACCAGCCCGAAGCTCGCAGCTGCCCGAGATAACATGGCTGTCAACTCTAGGTTGGATCCGGCAGCGCTGACACACCCGAAGGTGGAGCACAGCCTAATCGTCATCCCCAAAGGACTCTAGCCCACCTTGAGATGCGGCGATCGACATCTCGTTGCTATCTGGAGTGTGAACGAAACGAACGGGGCGTCAGAGACGGTCCCTCTGCTTCAGTCCAGCACTCGCGGGAAGCGATGTGCGAGAGGGGGGCGTGGCCCGAGGAATGATCGTCGGGGTTCTTAATACCACGGCACCGTCCTCAGGTCACCCTGGCCACCAGCCAAAGTACCACCTCTCTCGGAGACAGTAGTTTGGGGTGTGGCAGAGGGGACTCTCTCTCCTCACGGAGATGAGATGGCGCTGTCACACCAACACCCTGGAGAACCGCTCGTCTCGAAGACTGAAGAGAGAACTTCAGAATTCAGGCTTGTAGGAGTGAAGAGATGCTCTTGGCTCCAAAGCAGAAACATAATGCAATGTTGCCAGCGTACTTCCTTATATACCCACATGGTGGGGCGGAGTTACGCATGCAAATTCCGCATGCCCATGGCATTGGCACTGCCATTGGGCGTTGTTAAATTCTCAAAGATGATTGGCTTCTAAGCGAAACCCCCCATTCGTTAGTCACTATCTATTGTGTGTTTTGAGGCCTTAATTTTAAAACAAATGTTTTTGTTTTTTCAAAATCCGTGCATAAACATTTTTCTCTCAAAAATACAAGCATGTACACAGATGTTGCTCACATATTCTGGTAGCCCAGTTTGTGCTGAATACAGTGTAATTACACTTTTGCCATTAATGTGTTTATAAGCAACTGAAAAAAAACACAAATGTCAGAGCATGTCAAAACTTCTAAAGGGCCCCAAAAGAGCTCAGACTCCAGAGGGTTAAAATACTTGAAGGAAACAGCTCACTTTCAGCAGTTATTGTCCATGGGTCGTAACATTTCTTACAGATTTCTGTTTGTTATAAGTGTTACATCATATAGATCAATTAGCACAGTAGGCCTACATTAGCCTACATTTATTTGAATGTGATTGTGTGTGTGAATTAGCGTCTCTATTAAGTGTCGAGTGTGTCACAATATATCAGCACAGTATAGCTCAATATAATGACACGCATCCGATGGCCTAAAATCGCTTCAATGTTCAAACGGGCAGACATTAAAACAAATACAATTGACAAAGTTTTGTGAGGACGCAAGTGAAAGTGATCTGGCCTCAGGGTGTGTGCTGTCAGAGACTCGACACACCTCGGCTCTATGTCACAGCTTCAGCCGTCTGTGTGTGTATCAGCGCATATAAGAACAACTATTAACTTATCTGTATAAACTGTGTAAAGCATACAATTACCATAGTAATTCTGAGCATCCAGATTGTATAAACAAAGATAAATACTCCTGAATTTTTCCGTGTGCCTGCAAACTGCACTTGATGTGACTGACGGGGCGGAGTCACGTGACTAAAACCGAAATAACCAACATGGGGAAATTAAGTTCGGTTAGAGGTTATACATTTCGGTTTCGATTACTTTTCGATTAATCGTCCAGCCCTAACGCAAGTGTTTTGAACTGCGGGAGGCGTTACACTTTCTGCGTAAGTTGAATACGGAAGGTGGTCATTCATTGCCATTATAATGCTTGGATTAGCCAGAACATTTTTTAATAGAACTACGATTGTATTTGTCTGGATGAAGAACGTCCTATACATCTAGGATGGCTTGAGGGTGAGTAAATCATGGGATCATTTTCATTTTTGGGTGAACTATCCCTTTAAGAAGAGATGCACTGTAGCATTTAAAGCATAATGACTGCTACTTACTGACGGCTGCTTTTGATATTGAGCCCCGCTCTGTTCAGGGACTCATTATTACATTTCTGTTCCTCGAATGTCTGTGAAATTTGTTCTCAGTTGTTGAATCGTTTTATGTTCATACAGATATTTACACATAATTAGAAATTTGCTGAAAAAAAGCAGTTGAAAGTTTGAGGACATTTCTTTTTTTGCTGAGTTTAGGATCTAGTTTTAGATGTATTGTGATACACCAACCTTGTGATTCTTCCTCAAACTCCATCTTTACTGTCTGTAGTTTCTCCTGGAGTAATTCCTCCTGCTTGATTCTTCTTCTCCTGTGGGAAGATGGGAATATATTGTTATTATTATTAATATAATATTACTCAGGTGCAGATGTTTTACTCTAATGGTAGGGTAACATAGAGGAAGATGCCCCCCTCATGAACAATGTGGATTTACTTTTAAACCGTAACGTATTCAGATATAAGTGTATCATGTGCAGGATGATGATGCATTAGCCAATGTGTTATTATAGGAAATAAGAAAAAAAAATTAATAAAGGTGTTATAGCACAAAATGTCTAATTATTAAAGGGTAAGATGGCCCCTGGTGTCAGAAGCACACAAATAAACTTTACAGAATTTATCAATTACTTTTGATATAATTATTGTAATATTTATATATATTTAAAAGCATCATTAATGTAAAATACTAAATCAACTGTTCTATTTAACATATTATTTAAACAATTTAGTTGAATAATTGAATAACTGATGACAGACAAAGCAGAATCCCAGTAAAAGAGTTTCATCTGAAAGGTAAAATTATGTAATGCATGTTTATTTAATCCATATTTTAATTTAAGATATGTCATAATATTTACACAGTGAAATCAAATGTAATGATACTTAATTCTTAATTTCACAATTAATTGAATTTGTAAACGTGATTACAATTACGGGTGCCACAGTTATGTAATCATTTAATAAAATGTAATCGCAATTACATAAAAAGTCCACTTACTGTATATTATTCTATGTGCTTAAAATAACCTGTAGAAAGAAAAAAAAACACTAGTTTTTTCCCTATTGTTTTTATCTTTAGTAAAACATCATAATACCATGCATTTTTACTTGTATGTATATTTGACTTTTGAGGCTTAATGCTATATAATCGTAATTAATAATTGTACAATTTCATGGGAATAATCGACAATTATGATTTTTGTCATAATCGTGCAGCCCTAATTTCACTCAACTAACCTAAAGGTTTTAATGAAAGTGACGATGTCTGAAATATACATCTAATTCATGGAATACTGAATAATAACTCTAATAACATTAATTATATTGTTTACATTTAAAAATAATAACACAAGTAACAACAGGCCACTATAGTTTGTCTACTATAGCTGTTATTTCTTCATGGTATTAAGTGTTTATTTTCTCAATAGTGGTGTTATTATCAGAAATGAGCTCTATATTTCTACATATTAGCTATTAAACTATCAGTTCTCAGAGCAGTTCAGAGAGAAGCTGAGAGAATATTGATGAGGGTTGATCGCTGTAATCAGACATCGATTAAACGCGTGAATGTGTGCAAATTACAGACAACGGTCGCAAATCAGAGATGAAGATTTAACGAAAAAGTCCAGTTCTTGTCGAGCTAGTTCAATGCATGTAGGATATAAGTTGTCAGATTTAGATTTCTCCTGATAAAAACTGAAATAAATGTACTCACAGACGGATAAACCAGATTTACAGTTGTGATGGAGACACGATGAAACTTCACGAGGTAAAAGCTTAGAGTCTGGACTGTGATGACGCGTTTTAACGGTTATCAGCATTGCAAAGTTTTTTTTATATTTTTAATTTGTGTGAAAATAATGTCGTTATGCAAATTTATAGCAATAGACTTTGTATGATCTTAAAATAAAATAAAATAGAATAGTTAAATACTGCTGTGAGGGTGTTTCTCTTTTCACAGACTGTGATGACACCATCAATATTAAACCCTGCAACGTATTTTGTATTTTCATTTAAAAAAAATTATGTACATTTATAACACTAATACTTTGTATCAAATTACAAAAACAAGTTACCGCTGCTGTGAGGGTGTTTCTAATAGTGTCTATGGGAGTGAGGGTAAAAATTGACATATTTCTCTCTTTTCACTCCCGTTATCAATCTCACTCTATTTTTTCCCTCTTTTTGAAAGTTGTGAAATCACTATTGTGGCGTTTTTCTTTTGCTATTTAAGCAAATGGGCACACAAAACATGTTTAATGTAGCTGGCACAGCAGCAGGCAGTGATGCCCACAGATGGCTTCACATCACAACTGATTGATTTCATGCTTTTCAACATGTTCTTGATGCATCATATATGCACAATTAATGAGATTAACTCCTCAAAATAAACAAAACACATCCTTTCATAAATTGTTGCCATTTCTGAACTATTATTTTGACCTTAAATGATCAGACTTCACCTTTTTAGCATTTGTACGGTTTCTCTCCAGTATGAATTCTCTGGTGTGTTTTTTAGCCACTCTGGCTTTTCATTTTCATTAAAAATATATATTAAACATATTATAGCCACACAAATGTGGTTCAGGCAACGCATAGCCTACAATGATTATTTTCACTGCATGGATATTTATAACAAAACGAAATATAAAACACAACCCTGCCTATTTTCGTTTACATTAAAACAATTATTAAACATTAATATGTGGTTTTTGTCAGGAAACAAATTATAGATTCACGAGACCAAAGAACGGCCGTTAGATATAAACAAGATGAATCATATCTCGTGTTTAACCACTGCAGAGACATCAGAGCCAGCGGCAAACGTCAGAAGGATCTCACAACTCCAAAAACGCTATGAGAAAACTAGAAACACCGCTGTGTGTTGCTCTGAGACGCACAACAGTTCTGCTGTGACTTTATAGGTAATATTTTCATTTGCAAAACTGAGCAAAAACAGACAGTACTGTCTAAAATATAACACAATATTAACTTCTTATTTATTGAACTGTTGTATAAAATCAATATCACATTTGCACTCTTGCTATTCAGGACAAAACCGCACTCAATGAATCGAATGAGACGAGGACCAGGAGACAGGACGAGACGAGGAGACACTCAGGAGACGAAGGAGATCAGGTAAGTTGTCAGGTGAGTCTGAGGAAGCAAGCATGAGTAGTAGCATGTGCAAACGATACCGGACAGTGACGGAGTGTGAGCGTGGGACTTAAGTGCAGGTGGTGATTGCTGTGATGATGACGTGCAGGTGTGTGTGCTCAGTACTCAGGTGATTGGGATCGTTGTGGTTGTGAGAGGGTGGAGCCTGGCGTGCTTGTAACATTACCCCCCCCCCCTCCACAGCCATCTCCTGAGGGACGAGGACCCCGACGCCGTGGTGGTCGACCTCTACCCCGAGGTGCCGGCCGGTCAGGGCGGGTAGCGTGGAATGTCTCCAGTAGGTTCGGGTCAAGGATGTCATGCCTGGGTACCCAAGATCGTTCCTCTGGGCCGTTCCCCTCCCAATCCACTAGGTATTGGAGTTGACCTCCACGACGCCTGGAGTCCAAGATGTCCTGGACCTGGTATGCTGCGCCGTCGTCAACGAGGAGAGGAGGAGGCTCAGGGGTAACGCCAGGCTCTGGGGAAACAGAAACAGAAGGGAAGTGAGGTTTCAGGAGAGACACGTGGAAAGTGGGGTGAATCCGGTACTGAGGAGGTAACTGGAGTTTATACGTGACCGGATTGATCTGCTGCAGGATGGTGAAGGGGCCAATGAATCTGGGACTCAACTTCTTGCACTGCAGACGCAGTCTGATGTCCCGGGTAGACAGACAGACCTTCTGCCCAACCTGGAAAGTAGGTGCTTCTGAGCGGCGAAGGTCGGCTGTCATCCTGCGTCTGCAGAGGGCCCGTTGAAGCTGATGGTGGGCTGAGTCCCAGACCCTCTCACTCTCCCGGAACCAGTAATCCACCGCAAATCTGCTCAAAGGACTTGAAAGTTAAACGAATGTGTTCAGTACAGTACAGGTGTTTTAATGTATAATAAATGTGAAATATCATCTATAAGCACTGTGTCCGTGGACCAGTTATCTGGCGGGTCTAAATAAATGTGAAATGGGACGTCTTTGTGTTTCCAGCGGCCGTTCGGAGCAGAAGGCGCCGAATCACTTGAAAGTTAGATGACTACGTTCGGTTGAGTGTGCCCAGTACAGTAGAGGTGTTTTCATCAATAAAAACTGTGATATGGCATCTATAAACACTGTGTTAGTGGACCAGTTATCTGGCGGCTCTAAATAAATGTGAAATGGGACGTCTTTTAGTTTTTTCAAACTCTGCTGCACTGTGCTTCACTGAAACCTGGCTGAGTGAAGCCATACCGGACAACGCACTATATCTGCTGGGCTTCCAGCTGTTCCAAGTGGATCGCATCGCGGAACTAACAGGGAAAACGAGAGGTGGTGGATTGTGTTTCTACATTAACGAAAGATGGTGTTCAGATGTAACAACGCTGAAGAAGATGTGCTCTCCTAATCTAGAGGCGCACTTCATAAACTGCAAACCTTTCTACTCGCCGCGGGAGTTTTCCTCGTTCATTCTCGTGAATGTTTACATCCCTCCAGACGCGTGTGTGAGCGCGGCGTTACAACAGCTGGCTGAACAAATAGCTAAAACTGGTATCCAGACTCTCTTTTAATCATTCTTGGGGATTTTAACAGAGCAAATCTCTCCTGTGAACTGACGAAATACAGACAGCACGTAACATGTCCCACCAGAGACAGTAATATACTGGACCACTGTTACACAACAATAAAGAATGCATATCACTCCATCCCACGGGCAGCTTTGGGGCTCTCTGATCACTGTGTGGTTCATCTTATACCGACCTACAGGCAGAAACTGAAATCAGCTAAACCGGTAATAAGGACTGTAAAAAGATGGACTAATGAAGCAGAGCTGGACTTGCAAGCCTGCTTCGATTGCACTGATTGGACTGTTTTTGAAGCTGCTACCACTGATCTGGACGAGCTCACAGATACTGTAACATCATACATCAGTTTCTGTATGCATTCCTACCAGGACATTCTTATCATTCACTAATGATAAACCATGGTTTACTGGGAAACTCAAACAGCTCCGTCATGCCAAAGAGGATGCTTACAGAAGTAGGGACAAAGTCTTGTATAACCAGGCCAAAAACAGACTGACAAAGGAGATTTCAGCTACTCTGAAAAGCTCAGAAACCAGTTTTCAGCCAACGACCTTGCCTCAGTCTGGACAGGCCTGAGAAACACAAGTCACCATCCCCCCGATCTGTAGAGAATCAACAACTGGCTGAGGATCTGAATGCATTCTACTGCAGGTTTGAAAAGCCCAGTCTCACACCACACACCCGCTCTGATCTGCACTTCACACATCCCCCATCACCTCCTGCAACCGCCATCCAATCTGAGCTTAAGGTCTGTGTGGAAACTAGGAAAGCTTCAGGCCCAGACGGCATCTCATCTGCCTGTTTGAAAGCCTGCGCTGACCAACTGGCCCCAGTCTTTACGCAGATCTTCAACAGATCATTGGAGCAGTGTGAAGTTCCCTGTTGCTTCAAACGCTCCACTATCATTCCCGTCCCCAAAAAACCCAAATCACTGGACTTAATGACTACAGACCTGTCGCTCTCACGTCTGTGGTCACTCATGAAGTCGTTTGAAAGACTGGTTCTGGCCCACCTGAAGGACATCACTGGACCCTTGCTGGATCCTCTTCAATTTGCCTACAGAGCAAACAGGTCTGTGGATGATGCAGTCAACATGGGAGTGCATTATATCCTGCAACATCTCGACAGACCTGGGACTTATGCAAGGATCTTATTTGTGGACTTCAGTTCGGCCTTCAATACCATCATGCCTGATCTTCTCTCAGCTAAACTGACCCAGCTCTCCATGCCATCCTCAATCTGTCAGTGGATCTCCAGCTTCCTGACAGACCGACAACAGCTCGTGAGACTGGGGAAACTCACACTACCATCACTGGCGTCCCCCAGGGGTGCGTTCTCTCCCCACTGCTCTTCTCCCTGTACACCAATGACTACACTTCTAAAGACCCACGCTCAAAACGGTGGAGATGATAGTGGACATCAGGAGGAACAGACCAGCTCTCCCCCACTCACCATCATGAACAGCACTGTGGAAGCAGTGGAGTCATTCAGGTTCCTGGGCACCACCATCTCTCAGGACCTGAAGTGGGACAATCGCATTGACTCCATTGTGAAAAAGGCCCAGCAGAGACTGTACTTCCTTCGTCAGCTGAGGAAGTTCAAACTCCCACAGGAGCTGCTGATTCAGTTCTACTCGGCTGTCATTGAGTCTATTTTATGCACTTCCATCACTGTCGGGTTTGGTTCAGTTACCAAATCTGACATCAGGAGACTACAACGCAAAATCCGGACTGCGGAGAGGATTATTGGTGCCTCCCTGCCAACCCTCCAGGACCTGTACTCTTCCAGAGTGAGGAAGAGAGCAGGGAAAATCATCACAGACTCCGCTCACCCTGGACACCGCCTGTTTACCATCAGGACGGCGACTCCGATCACTGGCCACTAGAACATCTAGGCACAGGAACAGTTTCTTCCCACAGGCCATTTCCCTCTTGAACAGTTAGAATACATTTTATTAATTTGGTGCTATTATGCGCAGCTGAGTAAACGACTCTTGGGTTTACTGTATGTGCGTCGCATGAAGTTCATTTGTTGCCCTGATTGCGAATACGCGCTTATCCAAGGTAAATCATCAACACCATCATCCCTTACATGTGTTTTATTGAACTAAACATTCAATATGCTAAACTAATATGCTGAAACACATATGCAGGTTACGTTTCTTCCTGAACAAGTCCGCACCCGAGTCCGTGTTGCTTTCACATTCACGTGAATCGCGGGACAGTTCGAGGTCCACCTCCTTCAGATAGTCTCGGGAACCCCGGTGCGCACCGAGCCCGCGATTGACAGCTTTTACATTAGCAATTTTTCATGCAAACCGTGCCGCTTTTCGAACTAAAATGCCAATGACTCCATCTCACAGTGCATGCAGAGATAGAGCAGCGTTTATTGCGAACAGATCGCCCTGAACAGTGCTGCGCATCATCTACACATATATTTATTTATTTAAAAAATATAAGCGATTTTCTTAATTTCACAAAGACAAATCTCGATTTTGGTTTAATTTCAGTCAATCGTGCAGCCCTAGATTAACCTCACACGAGCACAAAACAAATTCTGCCTTCACTCAAACGAGCTCTGTCTCGCATGCTAAACTGTAGGCTATTGCACGCGTGCTACTGGGGTAAAAATATTCATCGCACAGACCGATTTTTTTGTAGCACGTGCAACATATATGTCGCACTGTACAGCCCTGCTTACAGCAGAGTAAACACTAAACACACTTGTTGTCATCAGAGAATCCGGCCAATCGTGGAACAGCTGTGTCGTCATCAGAGCTCAATGGTTCGTTCACCTGAAAGATTCACTCAAAATGCGGATTCATTCAGAAATGAAACACCGCTGTGTGTTGCTCTGAGACGCACAACAGTTCTGCTGTGACTTTATAGGTAATATTTTAATTGGCAAAACTGAGCAAAAAGACACTTCTGTGTCTAAAATATAACACAATATTAACTTCTTATTTATTGAACTATTGTATAAAATCAATATCACGTTTGCAGTCTTGCTATTCAGGACAAAACCGCACTCGTGTGATTCTCATTGCTCATGTGATATTTCTTAATTTTTAAAAAAAATTACTCACGACTTAAGCCACTCAAAGTTTTGTTTCTTTATTCTTGTAACAAACTCTATGCAATGCAATGCAATATAATGAATGACATTAATAATAAAAACACATCTTAACACTTATTCTCTGATGATGTCGCTAAGTTACAATAAATAACATCTTTTGATTGATCAGAATATCAAACTATTTACATGAAAATGATCCGAACATGAACTTTGATCACTTAGACGCCTTTGGGCAACACTTTTTCTCATGTCTCAGTAGATTAGAGGAGCAGCTGAAACTCTTCCCACATGAAGAGCACTAGTGCGGCTTCTCTCCCGTGTGAACTCTCTCATGAGCTTTCAATGTTCCTGACTGAGAGAAACTCATTCCACAATGTGAGCACTTGTACGGTTTCTCTCCAGTGTGAACTCTCTGGTGTCTTTTTAAGTGTCCTGATGTACTGAAGGTCTTCTCACAGTCAAAGCACATATAAGGTCTCACACCAGTATGAATGCGCTCATGCACTTTTAAAGTGGTCAGTTGTGAAAAACTCTTTCCACAAAAAGAACAAACGTGAGGCTTTACACCAGTATGAACTTTAAGGTGTTTTCTTAATTCTGATGCCACAACAAATGTTTTCTCACACTGATCACAGCTGAATGATCTCACTCCAGAGTGACGGCGCAGATGATCATCGAGAGAGCTTTTGTGAGTGAAACTCTTTCCACACTGAGAGCATGTGAACGGTTTCTCTCCAGTGTGAATCCTCATGTGCACATTTAGGTGTCCTTTATATGTGAAACTCGTTCCACACTGAGAGCAGGTGAAAGATCCTTTGACTCCAGATTTTCCAGCTTGTTTCTGTGTAAAATTCTCTTCAGTCTTTGAAGCGACTGTGTTTCTATCTTCATTTGTGAGATGATGAGGTTTCTGCTGTTTGTCTTCATTCACTTCCACCGGGTCTAAAATCAACATATTCAATAAAAGAGGAACAAATGAGAAACAAAAAGAAATATGGTTCAATCTCAATTTAGCACAAATCCAGTTTACTACTGAGTCTGATAAACTCAGCAAAAAAGAAACATCCCCTTTTCAGGATACTGTATTTAAAAGATAATTTTGTAAAATCCAGCTTTACAGATCCTTATTGGACAGTGTTTAACCACTTACACCCCTGAAGGCATTTTTTAAATTTCACATCTAAGTGACATGCTTAAAAGTAAAGGCTTGTAGCTCTACAAAAAACAAAACAAGAAATATACAAGTGCATGGTCTCATTTGATAGAAAACCTTTCAAATTTTGAAAAAATATATATGTTGATCATGTTTGGAAGTTTTATGTTACATCACTGCTGAGAAACCCTCAGAAAAAGTGATGCAATTTATTGATTTGTTTGGTTATTATTGATTGACATGCTGACTAGTATAAAGTCTTTATCAAGTTTGGACTTTGCAAAATCATGTTAACTACATCTGAGCCAAATTTTGGGTTGATATCTCACAGCAATCAAAAGTTATGGCATTTGGAACCAAGGTAGCCTTTTTTCAAAAGTCCAAAAACCTCTATAAACGAGATCTGAGTGTTTTACTGAACATAAGAACTACTTACATGTGTAAACGCCACAGTATTTTTTTTATTTTTATAATTACATAAAATAAGTAACAAGTGATAAGATCCTGGTCGATGAGTGATGATTCTTCAGCACATTTTCAGCGTGTTCTCCTATTCTACAGTGCACGGTAAATCAAGACCTGTCAGGGAGATCAGCCCAATCCAAGAGCGTCCAGCGTTAAGAGTGTCCGATTGCTCTCTACACATCGTCCCTGCCCACTTTACATTTGACCATTTTAATAGGATAGACAGTTGAATAGGAATCCAACCTCGTTATACTCAGGGCTCTGAACCGGTTAAAGGAACGAAAATGAAAACCGGAAACAAACTAAATTTTAAGAGGAGCAAAAACGAAAACGAAATCAAAATCAATTTGAATCGTTCTGAACAGAAAAGTTAATTTGAAAAGACCATTAACCGGTTAATAACGTTATTTTATCGTTCTCTTTAATATTTTAATTTGGCAGTGACCAATAATGAATAGAGTAGTACAGCATGTGACGTTGACGGATCAAGCGTGAGTGAAATGCACCATCATCTATGAATCTACCGGTAACGCAAGTCAGCCAGAGCGCGCATTTTCATGCCTCAAGTACATTTCTTTCTTTCTGAGGTCTACAATGAAAGCGCAGGTATTGGAGGGCATTCTTTTCGTATGTTTAAATAAGTACGGACTTTAAGCTCAAATAGTCTGATTTAGGCTAGTTTATGGATTCCGTTTAAGTCTATCCAAGTAGGCTACTAGCATCTATCAAACATTTTTCCTATAGTCTTTCAGATTGCCAATACAGGACAGGTCAATGTTTTCTATATAGACGGTTGATGCTTCGTATTAAATGGTATGTTATATTGCATTAAATGATCAAGCTTTATTAGCTGACTGAATTTGATTATGTGATGCAAGGACGTGTTGCGCAGTGTTTGCTTTGAAATTACCAGTTGACAGTGCATTAAAAGAGCAATGGTTATCCAGTTTATTTATTCTTTATTCATGCAATTTTTAAAACAAGTCGTGTTGGAAAAAAAGTTATGTACAAAGAATGTTATCACTCTTCTGAAAAGAATAGGCATATAGAGGGCCACTTTCCGCTCCATTAAAACAGGTCAATATTTGTCCCGCTGTTTATGCTTTGTAATTAATGCATGTATTTCTGTTGTGGTTTTAAAAATGTTATGAAATAAATATTCAAGTTTAATTATCATGCGTTATATTATTATTGAGTGAAAATAAGTCTTTACTTATACATATTTGTTTAAAGTATAGGCTAAATTAAAATAACGTTATTAACCGGTATTTTTTCAAATCAAACCGTTTTCGGAACAGTAATGTTTATTGAGGAACGCAAAAACGGAAACGCTAAAATATCGATTCTGCTCGGAGTGAACCGATTGATATTTTATTCCGTTTTTAAGCCCTGGTTATACTTAAATATATTTGCTTCTTCTTAGCCTAAGTGTTCCTGCAACTGAGTATTCTCGTCTCCGGCGTGATGACTCAGATCTTTCGAATATTCCAATCTAATATGACCCCTGACCTGTAAAGTTGCCAGAACAATAATCATATGCTGTTTGTAAATTGGCCAGAGGAGAACGTCTCGGTTACGGATTTAACCCTCGTTCCCTGAGGAGGGAACGGAGACGTAACGTTAGTGACTAACGAATGGGGGGTTTCGCTTAGAAGCCTATCATCTTCGAGCTTAGAGAAAACGCCCAATGGCGTGTCAATGCCATGGGCATGCGGAATTTGCATACGTGACTCCGCCTCACTGCGTGAGTATATAAGGAAGTATGTGGCAATATCGCATTATGTTACCTGCTTGAGGAGCCAAACTGAACTCAGCGTTCCAGGTAGCACAGCTGACGTGGCAAAGGGACGTTACGTCTCCATTCCCTCCTCAGGGAACGAGGGTTACATCCGTAACCGAGACGTTCCCTTTCGTTCAGTCACTACGACGTAACGTTAGTGACTAACGAATGGGGGTCCCAATAAAATCACGCCACTCAGCTGTCTTCCAGTGCCCTGCGTAAGTGCGAGTACCCTGTCGTAAGACTAGTACGGACGAAGGACTCCCACTTAACACAGGATTACCAAGGTACACTGGGAAGCATATCCCAGTGAGGGAATGCCAAGATGCCTACCCGTGGGGAGGACTTAAGAGACACATATGACCCGATTAGGGGCTGCATATGGAGATCTCTAGGGTACCAGCCGAAGGTGGATTTTTAACCCTAGGGTTGGCGGGGGACACGCCAAGGGAAGAAACCCGCTCACTGCGGAGGCTTACGGTGAAATACACGTGTAGGGGTCGCCGGAGGGGAACCATGCACACGGGGCACCTGGCCGGAGACGAGGGTCTGGGCTCGCTTAGAGGGCAGACACACAGGTATCGGCGTAGGCAGTGCTGGAGGAACTCAGGGCTCTCTGGGAGCTCACCTGAGGGAAAAAATCGCACGTATCCAGTCCGAGGAGTGGAGTGGCGAGCAAGCGAAGACACCAGAGCCTGGTCCATTACCGGCCCCTCGGGGGGGCGAGTACATAGTCGGACACTGGCTCCACTCGGAGATTATAGAATCTGGCGAATGTGTTAGGTGTCGCCCAGCCTGCAGCTCTGCAGATGTCTGTTAGCGAGGCGCCATGCGCTAAAGCCCAAGAGGAGGCAACACTCCGAGTGGAGTGTGCCCTCACACCAAGGGGACATGGTCGACCTTGCTGCTGGTAAGCCAAAACAATGGTGTCCACTATCCAGTGAGACAACCTTTGCTTTGAGAGAGCACTTCCCTTCCGCTCTCCACCATGACAGACAAAGAGCTGGTCTGAGGTCCTGAAACACTGCGTCATGTCTACATAGGCGCGGAGAGCGCGTACTGGACAGAGCCAAGGCTGGGTCTGCCTCCTCCAAAGGCAGCGCTTGCAGGTTCACTACCTGGTCTCTGAAGGGAGTGGTAGGAACCTTGGGCACATATCCAGGCCGGGGTCTCAGGATCACGTGAGAGTTAGCCGGCCCGAACTCCAGGCACGCTTCGTCAAACGAAAATGCCTGCAGGTCCCCGACCCTCTTAAGAGAGGCCAATGCGGTCAGCAGAGCCGTCTTCATCGACAGGAACTTAATATCAACCGACCGCAAAGGCTCAAAGGGAGGCCTCTGCAGAGCACTTAGAACTACTGAGAGGTCCCAAGAGGGTACGAGAGGAGAGTGAGGAGGATTCAGTCTCCTGGCTCCCCTCAGGAACCTGATGATCAGGTCGTGCTGACTTACCTTTTTGTCCTCCAAGATATCGTGGTGGGCAGAAATAGCGGCCACATAAACTTTAACGGTGGAGGGAGACAGCCTTCGCTCCAACCCTTCTTGGAGGAACTCAAGCACGGACCCGATCTGGCATTTCCAGGGGTCTTCTTGGCGGGAAGAGCACCAGGTGACGAAGAGGTTCCACTTCAACGCATAGGCATGCCGAGTGGACTCTGCCCTAGCGGAAGTGATGGTGGCGACTACCGTAGGTGGTAGGCCACTCAAACCTGTCGCGTCCCGTCTAGGAGCCACACGTGGAGGTTCCAGAGGTCGGGACGCGGGTGCCATAGGGTGCCCCATCTCTGAGTAAGGAGGTCCGGTCTCAGAGGAATAGGCCAGGGAGGGGCTGTCGCAAGGAGTAAGAGTTCGGGGAACCAGGTCCGGCCGTGCCAGTACGGGGCGACCAAGAGGACCTGCTCCTTGTCCTCCCTGATCTTGCACAGGAGCTGTGCGAGTAGGCTCACTGGGGGGAACGCATATTTGCGTAGGCCCCGCGGCCAGCTGTGCGCCAGTGCATCCGAGCCGAGCGTGCCCTCGGTCAGGGAATAAAACAGGCTGCAGTGGGAAGAGTCGTGGGAGGCAAACAGATCTACCTGTGCGTCGCCGAACTGTTCCCAAATCAGCTGGACCGTCTGGGGATGGAGTCTCCATTCTCCCGGGAGAGGCTGAAACCGCGAGAGCTCGTCGGCTGCGTGGTTCAGGACTCCTGGAATATGGGCAGCACGAAGGGACCTCAGGCGCTTCTGACTCCATAGGACAAGATGGCGGGCGAGTTGAGACATACGGCGGGAGCGTAGACCGCCCTGGTGGTTGATGTACACTACTACGGCCGTGTTGTCTGACCGGACAAGCACATGTTGACCCTTCAGCAACGCTCGGAAGCGGTGCAGGGTGAACCGTACTGCCAGCAACTCGAGGCAATTGATTGGGAGGAGGCGCTGGGGTCCTGTCCAGGAGCCCGCGGCTGCTTGTCCATTGCACATGGCACCCCACCCCGTGGCAGAGGCATCCGTCGATACGACAACATGCCTGGAAACTCGTTCTAAGGGGACACCTGCCCGTAGAAAACTGAGGTTCGACCACGGGGTGAGCGTCTGTAGGCAGGGCCGAGTCACTTGGACCCGGAGCGTGCCAGACTGCCATGCCCATCTCGGGACTCGATCGCGAAGCCAATGCTGAAGCGGTCTCATATGTAGCAATCCAAGCGGCGTTACCGCGGCTGCAGAAGCCATATGCCCCAGGAGCCTCTGAAATAGTTTCAGTGCAACCGCACACTTGCTCTCGATTTGACGGAGGCAAGTCAGCAGAGACTGCGCGCGCTCGCTCGAAAGCTGCGCGTACATGGCGACCGAGTCGATGTCCATACCGAGAAAAGAGATCCTCTGCGCTGGGCAGAGTTTGCTCTTCTCCCAGTTGACCCGAAGGCCCAGACGGGCTAGGTGTTGGAGCACCCGATCTCTGTGTCCGCAAACCTGCTCCCGAGAGTGGCCCAGTATGAGCCAGTCGTCGAGATAGTTCAGGATGCGAACCCCGTGCTGCCGAAGGGGCGCAAGGGCTGCCTCGGCAATCTTCGTAAAGACGCGAGGGGACAGAGATAGCCCGAATGGGAGGACCGCATACTGATATGCCCTCCCCTCGAAAGCAAACCGTAGGCGTCCTTCAGGTCGATCGCTGCAAACCAATCGTGAGGACGAACGCATTCAAAAAGGCATTTCGCAGTCAACATCTTGAACGGAAGCCGGTGAAGGGATCGGTTCAAGATGCGAAGGTCCAGGATTGGCCGTAACCCACCGTTTTCTTGGGTACAATGAAGTAGGGGCTGTAGAACCCCGACTCCATCTTGGCTGGAGGGACAGGCTCGATTGCACCCTTCGCCAGCAGGGTGGCAATCTCCGCACGCATGACGGGGGCATGGGCCCCGGTCACGGTATAGCGGACTCCCCTGAAGCGGGGAGGAGCCTGCGCGAACTGAATCGCGTAGCCGCGCCTGACGGTCCGCGCGACCCAGCGGGACAGCCCCGGAAGCTGAAGCCAGGCTTCCAGAAACTGCACCAACGGGGTCACGTACCCAGGGGCAGCGTTACCGGCCCGGACATGGGAGGCTGTGGGGCGTCCCGGTGTGGGGGCACGGTTAACGGCTGCGTCCTGACAGAGGAGACCAGGGAAGGATGCACGTTCCACTGGGGTCTGCTCTGAAAGGAGGCTGGCGACAGAGAGGGATGCGAGTGGCAGGACCCGGGGGTGGCGCGCACTGTCATCACCGATCTCTGGGTGCTCAGGGATGGGATTGTCAGTTCTTTCTTTAACCACATTAGGGTGCTGCTGACCCGGGGGCCAGCAGCTGAACAAAAGATTCTCCCCCGGCCCTCCACCGGGGGAAGGAGCGGCCCTGCTGCCGTCTCCTGGAAAGAACTGCCCATCCCTGAGCTGTCCGCATCAGGAGCGCCGCTTAGCCTGGCGTTTCTTCGCGGGCTGCGGGGCTGGAGCGGACTGGGACGCCTTCCTGCGGCTACCTCTGCGTGGCCCGGGTGGAGGCTGCTGCTTGGGTGGCGCAGAGGTTGAGGGAGCCGCGGGAGGGCACCCTCGGCAGCGAGCAGACTGAGGCACCTGTGCGGGCGGTGGTGTGGAGGCAGCAGCTGACCGCCGGGGCAGGATATGTTTTATCGCCTCAGTCTGCTTCTGAGCGGCCGAGAACTGTTGGGCGAAGCTCTCGACCGCCCCGCCGAATAGCCCATCCTGGGATATGGGTGCGTCGAGGAACCGGGTTCGCTCGCCGTCCCGCATATCGGCCAGGGTGAGCCATAGGTGTCTCTCCTGGACCACAGTAGTGGACATCACCTGACCCAGGGAGCGTGCGGTCACCTTCGTCACCTGGAGAGCGAGGTCGGTGGCGGCACACAACTCATTGCTGAGTCCTGGATCAGCTCTACCCTCGTGCATGTCGCACAGCAACTGGGCTTGGTAAGCCTGGAGGGTTGCCATGGCATGCAGCGAAGCGGCGGCCTGCCCCGCAGCTCTATAGGTCTTCGCCGCCAGGGACGACGAAAACCTACAGGCCTTGGAGGGGTGCTTTGGGTCACCACGCCAGGTCGAAACACTCTGAGGACACAGTTGCATCGCATTAGAGCGTTGGACTGGGGGAACCCCAGTGTACCCTTGAGCCGCGGCTCCATCGAGGGAGGTGAAGGCGGAAGAGTTCGCCAAACGGTCGCGGGAAGACAACGGGTTCTTCCAGGACCGCGCGATCTCTTCATGCACCTCGGGAAAGAAAGGTATTGGAGGGGTGGCCGGACGGGTGTCCGGACGCGCCGCCCCTAAAAACCAATCATGCAGCCGCGAGCGCTCAGGTCGGGCGGAGGGTTCCACTCCAACCCAAGCGTCGTGGCGGCCCGAGAGAGCATGGCTGTCAATTCTGGGTCCGACTCGGGCAATGCTGGCGCACCCAGAGAGGAAACTTCGCAGTCGATGCCGAAGCGCCCAGGGAAACGCACACCAGCTGTCAAACGGACCACTGCGCAGATCAGCAGGCAGGAAGTATGCGATCACTGGAACGCGCCGTAACACCAACACTGACTGGAAAGTTGCTCGTCTCGAAGAAGCTGACAGAGTCTCAGAAGGCTGTAGGAGTGAAGAGGTAGGTACCCTTGGCTCCGAAAGCAGAACATAATGCGATATTGCCACGTACTTCCTTATATACTCACGCAGTGAGGCGGAGTCACATATGCAAATTCCGCATGCCCATGGCATTGGCACGCCATTGGGCGTTTTCTCTAAGCTCGAAGATGATAGGCTTCTAAGCGAAACCCCCCATTCGTTAGTCACTAACGTTACGTCGTAGTGACTGAACGAAAGGGAACTGCCCCCCCGACTGAGCCTGGTTTCTCCCAAGGTTTATTTTTCTCCATTATGCCCCTGATGGAGTTTTGGTTTCCTTGCCACTGTCGCCTTTGGCTTGGCTTGCTCAGTTGGGGACACTACATTTTCAACTAAATATCCAAATAAATCTAATTAGTAAACTATTAGGCTGTATGGCCGAATACAATTCTGTTGCATTATTTTCCTGTTTAACACTGTGATGCTGATTTGAAACAATCTGCATTGTAAAAAGCGCTATATAAATAAAGTTGACTTGACTTGACTAGAGCACAACTGCATGAGCTTAAATGCCTGTGCTTGCATTCTGGGTTAACCCCTTGGAGTCTGAGCTGTTTTGATGCCCTTTAGAAGTTTTGACATGCTCTGACATTTGTGTTTTTTTTTCAGTTGCTTATAAACACATTAATGCCAAAAGTGTAATTACACTGTATTCAGCACAAACTGGGCTACCAGAATATGTGAGCAACTTGTATGTACATGCTTGTATTTTTGATAGAAAAATGTTAATGCACCGATTTTGAAAAAACTAAAAAAAATATTTTAAAATTAAGGCCTCAAAACACAATAGATATCTGTTCCCAAGATTTTTGACTCCTGTCTTTATTTGCATATAGTTTTTTCTTCATACTGATGTGAGAATCATTGAGCCTACTCATTCATATAAAACAATACACTGATTTAAAATTTGTAAGACAGTTTCTCTTCACAAAGCCAATATGCGAGGAGGCGTGATATCTAATGAATAATGATGAGATAACACCTGAGATAACGTCTCGGGTTATGACTATAACCCTTGTTCCCCGAGAAGGGAACGAGACACTGCGTCATCGAGTGATGACACTCTGGGAACGCCCTCAGCGTTACGCATCTGAAGCATGAATGAAATCAAGCCAATCTGATTGGTGTTGCGTCGTGACATAGTAGATGACGGCATACCCGGAAGATACAAAAAGGAAGCTGATGCAAACACACACTAGCTCTTTTGCGATGAAGCAAGCGCTCTAGCCGGGATAGGTGTGGCGATGAGACGCAGTGTCTCGTTCCCTTCTCGGGGAACAAGGGTTATAGTCATAACCCGAGACGTTCCCCTTCGAGGGAACTCGCACTGCGTCATCGAGTGATGACACTCTGGGAACGTTAATACCCACTAGGCCACACCAAATCACCCCACGTCCCAGTCTGAAGCTGGGTACCCAGGCACACTTAGGACGCAAGAACTCGAGCACCAGGCGTCACCGGGAGGTGCAGACTGTAGAATCTTATGAAAGTGTGCGGGGTGGCCCACCCGGCCGCCTCGCATACTTCTTGAAACGAGACGCCAGAAAGGAGGGCCACTGAGGAAGCCATGCTCCTGGTGGAATGGGCCCTCACGGCCATGGGTGAAGGCAAATTGCGCACCCTATAAGCCGTGGCTATAGCCTGGATGATCCAGTTACTGATCGTCTGAGTTGACGCAGGCAGCCCCTTCTTGGGTGAGCCAAAGCACACCAACAACTGGTCTGACCTTCTCCAATGGGAAGACTTCTCTAGATAAATACTCAGGGCTCTGACCGGGCAGAGCAGATGAAGTCTCCCCTCTTCCGCCGTCAGGTGGGGAGGGGGATGGAAAGCCTGAAGAATCAGAGACCGGGCTCCCTGAGATGGAACCTTGGGAATGTAACCCGGTCTAGGGTGAAGGATGGCCCTTACTCCGCCGGGGGCAGACCGCCAAGGCCTGGAGATCTCCCACTCTCCTCAGAGAGGTAATGGCGAGTAGAAAGGCCACCTTCAGGGTCAGGTTCTTAGGCTCAGCCAGCTCCAGTGGCTCGAAGGGGGCCTCAGCCAGCCCTTCCAGAACCACCGCCAGGTCCCAGGTTGGGACTCTTAAGCGAGCTACCGGCCTCATCCTCCGAGCCCCACGGAGGAACTGTACAACCAGGTGGTGCTTCCCCAAGGGTCCATCACCTAGAGGTGCGTGGAAAGCCCCAAGGGCAGCCACGTACACCTTCAGGGTGGACGGGGTAAGACCAGCGGAGAAGCGATCTTGGAGGAACTCCAGCACTGAAGCCACTGGGCAGTTAACTGGATCCACCTCACGCTCTCTACACCAAGTGGAAAATACATTCCACTTGAGGCTGTACAGTCTCCTGGTAGAAGGAGCCCTGGAGCTGAGTAAGGTCTCGACTACCTCTGCTGACAGGCCCGCCTCTAGGTACTGAGCCCCCTCAGGGGCCAGACCCAGAGGCTCCACAACTCTGGCCGGGGGTGGTGTATTGTGCCCCCTGCCTGAGAGAGCAGATCCCTCCTCAGAGGAACCTGCCATGGAGGGCCGTCTAGCAGAGCTATGATGTCCGAGAACCATACTCGAGTGGGCCACCGGGGTGCTACTAAGAGCAGGCTGATGCCCTCCCGGCGGACCCACTCCAGAACTCCCAGGAGCAGAGCGATCGGGGGAAATGCGTACAGACGCAGCCTTGGCCACGTCTGCATCATGGCATCCAGCCCTAACGGAGCTGGATGCCTGAGAGAAAACCACAGTGGACAGTGGGACGTCTCTCGAGACGCGAAAAGGTCCACTTCCACTGGGCCGAATCTCTCGCACATGGCCTCCACCACCTCTGGGTGGAGTCGCCACTCCCCGGGCCTCAGCCCCTGCCTCGACAGGATGTCTGCTCCCTGATTTTGGTCCCTGGGAATGTATATCGCCCTGAGGGACGATAACTTCCCCTGGGACCACAGGAGGATTTGATGCGCCAGTCTGCATAGAGGGTGCGACCTCAAACCCCCCTGGTGATTCAGATACGCGACAACCGAAGTGTTGTCTGAGCGTATCAGGACATGGTGGCCGCGGAGGTCCGGGTAAAAGCTCCTCAGAGCTTTGTAGACCGCCAGCATCTCCAGGCAGTTGATGTGCCATGAAGAATGCCGGGTCTCCCACAGACCTCTCGCAAACCGGCCTTCCATGACCGCGCCCCAACCAGTGAGGGAAGCATCTGTTGAAACGGCTTTCCGGCAACATGATGCTCCCAGCACTGGTCCTTGGGACAGGAACCAAGGTTTCCGCCATATGACGAGGGAACGAAGGCATTTGCGCGTTACCCTGATCATACGAAACGGATTTCCCAGCGGGGAAAACCCCTTGGCCCTCAGCCACCACTGTAGGGATCTCATGTGCAGCAGGCCAAAAGGTATCACGTTGGACGCTGCTGCCCTGAGCCCCAGCAGTCTCTGGAACTGCTTCACAGTGAGGCTGCGGCCTGGCTTCACTCTGGAGACCGACGCCAGTATGGATTCCACACGCGCGGGGGACATTTGTGCCCGCATCGACGTGGAATCCCATACAACTCCCAGGAACGTAGTCCGCTGGGAGGGCGTCAACACGCTCTTTTTCGTGTTGAGTCTCAGCCCCAAGCACCTTATGTGGGCTAGAACGACTAGAATCTCGATGCCGAACCGCCACATCGCGCGACCTGGCCAGAATGAGCCAGTCGTCGATGTAATTTAGTATACGGATGCCCTGGAGTCTCAGTGGAGCCAGTGCTGCATCCATACACTTGGTGAAGGTGCGAGGGGAGAGTGCCAGGCCGAAGGGAAGAACCCGATATTGGTACGCTTCGCCCCCGAAAGCGAACCTCAGGAACTTCCTGTGGGTTGGAAGGATGGAAATGTGGAAGTATGCGTCCTTTAGATCTATCGTGACGAACCAGTCCTCGGACTGGATCTGACTCACGATGGCTGGAATTGTGAGCATCCTGAACCTGAATCTCCTCAGAGACCGATTCAGGAGCCTGAGATCTATTATCGGACGCAACCCACCATCCTTCTTGGGAACTATGAAGTACCGGCTGTAGAACCCGGAGTCCCTGTCCACCAAAGGAACCCGCTCTATGGCTTCCTTGGCTAACAGGGCTTGTACTTCTTGTTCCATAACCCGAACCTGCTCTGGGCCGTCCACAGTCCGGACCACCCCGTTGAAACTCGGGGGAGGAGAACCGAACTGCAGCCTGTAACCCAGCTCTACAGTCTGCAGGACCCATGTAGATACACTTGGAAGGCATTTCCATGCGCCAAGATAATCTACTAAGGGAACCAGCCTCTCGAGGCTGGCCTCGGGTGTCAACCGAGCCTCGTTCCCCGACCGGCAGGGAGAAGTCGGGAACGATTTTCGGTGGGTGCACACGTTTGCTGTCCAGCCGCAAGTCCTGTTGGAGGCAGCGAAGACAGCACGCGCGTGCGGGAGATCAGTGAGGCCCGAAGCGTCAGTGACGGCAGGAACACAGCACTGATCTCCCGAGAGCTCCAGCTGGGGGGGCAGCTCTCAGCGATCCAGCCGCAGCTAGGACCGCTTGGTGGCAGCCTTCTTCGCCTGAAGGACGGTCCTCAGATCGGCCTTAGGCTCGGAAGGCTTGCCACGAGAGCGCCGCCTCTTTTGCCAAGCTCCCTCAGGAGGGGCGCGAGAAGCAACGCTCTCTTTCTGCACCTGCCGGTGCGAGGAGCTAGTAGACGGCCGAGATTGTCCATTTGAGACAGCCTTCCCCGAGGAGCTGGACCGACGAGGGAGGTATTGCTGGAAGGCCGCCACCTGTTTTCTCACCTCCTGGAACCTCTCGACGACAGTGTTAACCGCGCCGCCGAAAAGTCCAGAAGGCGAGACCGGGGAGTATAGGAGAAAGTGTTTCTCTCTCTCCTTCATCCCCGACAGGTTTAACCAGAGATGTCTCTCCACACAAACCATGCCCGCCATGGAGCGGCCGATGGAACGGGCCGTCTCCTTGGCAATGCGGAGAGACAAATCGGTGGCCTTCCTTAATTCGAGGACATCGTCCGGAGACGGGCCCTCGCCCTCATCGAGCTCCTTGAGGAGGTCGGCCTGGTAGGCCTGCAACACCGCCATAGTGTGAAGGCAGCTACCAGCCCGCCCAGCCGCCATATATGCCCTACCCACCAGCGCAGATGTATCCCCTGAAGGCAACAACGGGGCCTTCAGGGACGAAGCGGCCTCGGGAGAGAGGTAGCTCGCGAGAGACTCCTCTACCCTTGGCAGCGTCCCATAACCCTGTTAGGCCGCCCCCAGTATGTTACCGTAGTCGAGTACTGGAGGGCTGGTAAGTCTGGCCGAATAGGGTTTGTCCCAAGACCTACACAAATCATTGTGTAGGTCCGGGAAAAAAGGCAGACCCCGGCGTGGAGGTTGAGACCTGCGCCTGAAGAACCGTTCATCCAGCTTACTGGGCGGCTGGATTTCAGGTTCTTCTTGTGGCCAATCGATGTTCAACTTGGCCACAGCGCGGGTCAAAACCTCCACTAGCTCCTCTGGAGCGGGTGTGTGAAGCGATGGCTCAAGCTCCACATCACCCGCCTCGACACTCAGCACATCCGACTCCTCGGAGCCGGATAGCTGCAGCATCGGGTTCTCCGCCCCGCGGGAAGAAGCCGCCTCGCGGGCTTCCTCACGGGGCGGGAGAACATCGGACTCCTCGGACGAGGATGGGGAAAGTGCCTCAGCAGTCCCGTATCCTGTCACGAGGTCCCGTTGCGAGCCCCATGATCTACGGCGCCGCTGTGCCTCAGCAACAGCGGGCCCAGAACCCTGGGGCTCGCGGGCTTGGCCGGCCTCATTGAACACGGCCAGCCGTGAGCGCAACACTTTGAGCGGCAGCTTTTCACATTCGCCACAGGCGGCTCCCTCGAGAGCCGCCCTAGCGTGCTGCACACCCAGGCATTGCACACACAAAAGGTGTGTGTCCGTGCCCGAAAGGAATCGCGGACACGGATGCACACACCTCGTGAACTGTTGCCCACTAGCCATACTTTCTGTGATATATTTTGTGACAAACAACACCAAATAGACAGACAAAATGACATATAGCGCTTCGCTGAAGAGCAAAAAGCTAGTGTGTGTTTGCATCAGCTTCCTTTTTGTATCTTCCGGGTATGCCGTCATCTACTACGTCACGACGCAACACCAATCAGATGCGTAACGCTGAGGGCGTTCCCAGAGTGTCATCACTCGATGACGCAGTGCGAGTTCCCTCGAAGGGGAACAAAGGACTCGCATTAATGAGCTGCATAATAAATGAGCTTCAGGTAGGCCTATGTGACAGAGAGCAACAGAGCAAAGGAAATATATATTTTTTGTAGTTTATTTTATTTGGAATGTAATCAACAAAGGCCTATTATATTTTAAATGATCAGAAGATTTGACTACACGGCAAAAAATGCTCTTCTTATTTGGTATTTTTTCTTGTTTCAAGTCCAAATATTTAAAATTCTTAAATCAAGATTCATTTACTAGATAAGTACACATTTCTGGGGGGAAAATCAAAATGTTTTTGCTTAGTTAGTTAACTTTATTGTCCCAAGGGGAAATTCTGCTTAGGCACAGTGCAGAGTTGCTTCATAAAGGTGGACCAGATAACTTAAAACAATCTATATTCTCTGCCACAACAATTTATGATTTATTAAACTATAATTTATGATTTATTACACCAATTGTTTTAAATAACCTAATGTGATCTCATTTGGCTTTGGATCAAAAAATCTGACAGAAAATATATTTTACAATATTCTGCATTGCATTATAATTCAAAATTGCTTTATTGGCATGAATGTAAATCATACAATATTGCCAAAGCTAGGAATATATGAACATAAATGATAATACATATATGAACATAAATAAATATTATTATAAATATTATGAGCATTATAAATATAATCTATTATGAAAACACCCAACATGGTATAAATAACACAGATAAGCCATATATTGTCGCGATTGTGTGAGTGATAGTTTCGCTTTTGAGCTGAGCCATTGACAGGCTGTTGCCTTGATTGTTTGGGCGAATTACAAAGGTGGACAGAACATATATAAGCTCAGGTCGGTCAGTTAGTTGTTAGGAGAAGCGCGCAGAGAGTGAAGGAGGCATTGAAGCCATGTGTAATGGCTTGATCCTTTCCTTACTCACCTCCTTCAGGCCATTTCTTCTTCTGTTACTCCTGCACTCACTAGCATTGTCAACACCTCTCTTCACACCGGGACTTTCCCCACAGCATTTAAGCAGGCTCGGGTAACCCCACTGCTTAAGAAACCCTCTCTGAACCCAGCACTTTTAGAAAACTACAGACCGTATCCCTTCTGCCTTTCATTGCAAAGACACTTGAGCGAGTGGTGTTTAACCAGCTCTCCACGTTTCTTGAACAGAACAACCTCCTGGACATCAACCAATCCGGCTTCAAAAGCAGCCACTCAACGGAGACTGCCCTGCTCTCGGTTACAGAGACACTGAGACAGGCAAGAGCAGCTTCCAAATCCACAGTTCTTATCTTACTGGATTTGTCTGCTGCTTTTGACACAGTTAACCACCAGATCCTCCTGTCAATTCTCATGAAGATGGGCATCTCAGGAACTGCTCTCCAGTGGTTCAAGTCTTACCTCTCAGGTAGGTCCTTCAGGGTGTCATGGAGCGGTGAAGTGTCTAAGTCACATCATCTAGCCACTGGAGTTCCCCAGGGCTCAGTGCTTGGACCACTCCTCTTCTCCATCTACATGTCATCACTGGGATCTGTCATTCAGAAACATGACTTTTCCTATCACTGCTATGCCAACGACACTCAACTCTACTTCTCATTTCAACCAGATGATCCCACGGTTGGTGTGCGTATCGCTGCCTGTCTAACAGACATTTCTGCCTGGATGAAGGAACATCACCTGCAACTCAACCTTGCAAAGACAGAACTGCTTGTGGTCTCTGCCAACCCAGCACTTCACCACAATCTCTCCATTCAGCTAGGATCATCAACCATAACTCCGTCCAGGACAGCCAGGAACCTTGGAGTTGTGATTGATGATCAGCTAAAATTCACTGACCACATCACTGCAACAACCCGGTCCTGCAGATTTGCTTTTTACAACATTAGGAAGATTAGACCCTTCCTATCAGAGCAGGCCACACAACTCCTGGTCCAAGCTCTTGTTCTCTCCAGACTGGACTACTGTAATGCTCTTCTAGTGGGCCTTCCGGCATGCACTATCAAACCCTTGCAACTGATCCAGAATGCAGCCGCGATGGTGGTCTTTAATGAGCCGAAGAGAGCGCACGTCACGCCCCTCTTCATCAGTCTGCACTGGCTACCAATAGCCGCTCGCATCAAATTCAAGGCACTGGTGCTCGCCTTCAAAGCAACCACTGGCTCTGCACCAATATACCTAAACTCGCTCGTTCAGACTTACACACCCTCCAGGAACTTACGTTCTGCCAGTGAACGACGCCTCGTGGTGCCATTCCAAAGAGGCATGAAATCGCTCTCACAGACCTTTTCCTGGACCGTTCCCACCTGGTGGAATGACCTGCCTATCTCAATTTGTGCGGCCGAGTCTGTAGCCAGGGTTTTTCCTGCATAGAGAATTATGAGGCGGCCGCCTCCGTCAAATTGCGTGCCGCCTCTGTCTGTCGACAAAATTCAGACAGGCAATCACTTGCTCAGATTAGGCCTGTCGTGATAATTAAATAATCATCAGAAATATATATCGTCACATGATCCTTCAGCAATCATTATTATATTATGATTTGCTGGTACAAAGTCATCTAAAGCCATTCCATAGCTGAATGTGAGGAACAGAATAATATTTACATCGTTATGTTAAAGTTCACAGAAACTCATCTTCCCTCTGCTGTAGCTGGCATTCAAACTGCCCGTCGCGTTCGGTTACAACAGTCAGCAACAGCACGGTAAAACTCTCTCCAAGATGATATATTCATTATAATACTTGATCTGTAGATAAAGGGCTGTTTGCATAAAATGACTTTATCTTGCTGGAGTTAATCTAGCGGTTTCTGAACTATGTTGTACTCGCTACCGGGTGACAACACAAGGGCTATTAATTAGCATCACACGCACAATAACTGGAATTTAAAGCTGTGGGAGGCGTAGCGTCCCGGTGTGGGGGAACAGTCAGCAGCTGCGTCATGACAGAGGAGACCAGGGAAGGACGCACGCTCCACTGGGGTCTGCTCTGAGAGGAGGCTGGCGAGAGAGAGGGACGAGAGCGGCGCGGCCCGGAGGCGGCGCACACTGCCATCACCGGTCTCTGGGTCCTCAGAGACAGGGACATGGCTGCCGGGGCAGTACATGTTACAGCCTCAGTCTGCTTTCGGGCAGCCGAGAACCGTTGGGCGCAGTTCTCAGCCGCACCGCCGAAGAGGCCAGCTCAACGTCCTCCACATCACCAGGTAAGGCCAGGTGTATCTCCTGGACCACAGCTGTGGACAATCACCTGACCCAGGGAGCGTGTGGCCACCTTCACCGCCCGGGGGGCGGGATCAGTGGCGGTACGCAGCTCATTGAAGAGCCCTGGGTCGGCCCCACCCTCGTGCATGTGCAAAAGGCCATGTCGAAGCCCTCTGTGGACACCGTAGGCGGGGACTTCCAGGACCGCTGGATCTCCTCATGCATCTCGGGAGTAAAAGGCATTGGGGGCGGGGCCCAACAGCTGTCAGGGGCCGCCCCCAAAAACCACGAGCGCAACCACGAGCACTCGTGACAGGGCGGAGTTCCACACCAGCCCGAAGCTCGCAGCTGCCCGAGATAACATGGCTGTCAACTCTAGGTTGGATCCGGCAGCGCTGACACACCCGAAGGTGGAGCACAGCCTAATCGTCATCCCCAAAGGACTCTAGCCCACCTTGAGATGCGGCGATCGACATCTCGTTGCTATCTGGAGTGTGAACGAAACGAACGGGGCGTCAGAGACGGTCCCTCTGCTTCAGTCCAGCACTCGCGGGAAGCGATGTGCGAGAGGGGGGCGTGGCCCGAGGAATGATCGTCGGGGTTCTTAATACCACGGCACCGTCCTCAGGTCACCCTGGCCACCAGCCAAAGTACCACCTCTCTCGGAGACGGTAGTTTGGGGTGTGGCAGAGGGGACTCTCTCTCCTCACGGAGATGAGATGGCGCTGTCACACCAACACCCTGGAGAACCGCTCGTCTCGAAGACTGAAGAGAGAACTTCAGAATTCAGGCTTGTAGGAGTGAAGAGATGCTCTTGGCTCCAAAGCAGAAACATAATGCGATGTTGCCAGCGTACTTCCTTATATACCCACATGGTGGGGCGGAGTTACGCATGCAAATTCCACATGCCCATGGCATTGGCACTGCCATTGGGCGTTGTTAAATTCTCAAAGATGATTGGCTTCTAAGCGAAACCCCCCATTCGTTAGTCACTATCTATTGTGTGTTTTGAGGCCTTAATTTTAAAACAAATGTTTTTGTTTTTTCAAAATCCGTGCATAAACATTTTTCTCTCAAAAATACAAGCATGTACACAGATGTTGCTCACATATTCTGGTAGCCCAGTTTGTGCTGAATACAGTGTAATTACACTTTTGCCATTAATGTATTTATAAGCAACTGAAAAAAACACAAATGTCAGAGCATGTCAAAACTTCTAAAGGGCCCCAAAAGAGCTCAGACTCCAGAGGGTTAAAATACTTGAAGGAAACAGCTCACTTTCAGCAGTTATTGTCCATGGGTCGTAACATTTCTTACAGATTTCTGTTTGTTATAAATGTTACATCAGATAGATAAATTAGAACAGTAGGCCTAGATTAGCCTACATTTATTTGAATGTAATTGTGTGTGTGAATTAGCGTCTCTATTAAGTGTCGAGTGTGTCACAATATATCAGCACAGTATAGCTCAATATAATGACACGCATCCGATGGTCTAAAATCGCTTCAATGTTCAAACGGGCAGGCATTAAAACACATACAATTGACAAAGTTTTGTGAGGACGCAAGTGAAAGTGATCTGGCCTCAGGGCGTGCGCTGTCAGAGACTCGACACACCTCGGCTCTGTATCACAGCTTCGGCCGTCTGTGTGTGTGTATCAGCGCATATAAGAACAACTATTAACTTATCTGTATAAACTGTGTAAAACATACAATTACCATAGTAATTCTGAGCATCCAGATTGTATAAACAAAGATAAATACTCCTGAATTTTTCTGTGTGCCTGCAAACTGCACTTGATGTGACTGACAGGGCGGAGTCACGTGACTAAAACCGAAATAACCGACATAGGGAAATTACGTGGGTTAGAGGTTATACATTTCGGTTTCGATTACTTTTCGATTAATCGTCCAGCCCTAACGCAAGTGTTTTGAACTGCGGGAGGCGTTACACTTTCTGCGTAAGTTGAATACGGAAGGTGGTCATTCATTGCCATTATAATGCTTGGATTAGCCAGAACATTTTTTAATAGAACTACGATTGTATTTGTCTGGAAGAAGAACGTCATATACATCTAGGATGGCTTGAGGGTGAGTAAATCATGGGATCATTTTCATTTTTGGGTGAACTATCCCTTTAAGAAGAGATGCACTGTAGCATTTAAAGCATAATGACTGCTACTTACTGACGGCTGCTTTTGATATTGAGCCCCGCTCTGTTCAGGGACTCATTATTACATTTCTGTTCCTCGAATGTCTGTGAAATTTGTTCTCAGTTGTTGAATCGTTTTATGTTCATACAGATATTTACACATAATTAGAAATTTGCTGGAAAAAAAGCAGTTGAAAGTTTGAGGACATTTCTTTTTTTGCTGAGTTTAGGATCTAGTTTTAGATGTATTGTGATACACCAACCTTGTGATTCTTCCTCAAACTCCATCTTTACTGGCTGTAGTTTCTCCTGGAGTAATTCCTCCTGCTTGATTCTTCTTCTCCTGTGGGAAGATGGGAATATATTGTTATTATTATTAATATAATATTACTCAGGTGCAGATGTTTTACTCTAATGGTAGGGTAACATAGGGGAAGATGCCCCCTCATGAACAATGTGGATTTACTTTTAAACCGTAATATATTCAGATATAAGTGTATCATGTGCAGGATGATGATGCATCAGCCAATGTGTTATTATAGGAAATAAGAAACATTTTTTAATAAAGGTGTTATAGCACAAAATGTCTAATTATTAAAGGGTAAGATGGCCCCTGGTGTCAGAAGCACACAAATAAACTTTACAGAATTTATCAATTACTTTTGATATAATTATTGTAATATTTATATATATTTAATAGCATCATTAATGTAAAATACTAAATCAACTGTTCTATTTAACATATTATTTAAACAATTTAGTTGAATAATTGAATAACTGATGACAGACAAAGCAGAATCCCAGTAAAAGAGTTTCATCTGAAAGGTAAAATTATGTACAGACTTATGCATGTTTATTTAATCCATATTTTAATTTAAGATATGTCATAATATTTACACAGTGAAATCAAATGTAATGATACTTAATTCTTAATTTCACAATTAATCGAATTTGTAAACGTGATTACAGTTACGGGTGCCACAGTTATGTAATCATTCAATAAAATGTAATCGCAATTACAAAAAAAGTCCACTTACTGTATATTATTCTGTGTACTTAAAATAACCTGTAGAAAGAAAAAAAACACAATTTTTTTCCCTATTGTTTTTATCTTTAGTAAAACATCATAATACCATGCATTTGACTTTTGAGGCTTAATGCTATATAATCGTAATTAATAATTGTACAATTTCAAGGGAATAATCGACAATTATGATTTTTGTCATAATCGTGCAGCCCTAATTTCACTCAACTAACCTAAAGGTTTTAATGAAAGTGACGATGTCTGAAATGTACATCTAATTCATGGAATACTGAATAATAACTCTAATAACATTAATTATATTGTTTACATTTAAAAATAATAACACTAGTAACAACAGGCCACTTGGCGTCTAGTCTACTATGCTAATTCTGGGTTGCTCATCTTACCCCAAGGGTCTACTTTTATCTTTTTACTTCAAAATAAAAGCTTACTCTACGAATAAAAAGAACATTAATGTGTCCACAAATCCCTCATTCAACTTTGAAAATCAACATAATAAATGTTTTTCACTATTTTCCAGAGACACAAAATTAGATCACGTGACTTCAAAACTGTTTCAACTAAATCTCATAAATGGTGAAATTACTAAATTAAAAAATAGTGTAGCCATTCATCAAAAGTGCTGAGATTTTGTGTCAGGACGGGGGTTCATCTTACCCCATATTACCATAGTTTAGAACCAGTTCTATGATTTTACTAACTTTAATGTTGATGTGATATGATTAAATAATGCCAAACATCAAACGAGTGTTTGTCTACTATAGCTGTTATTTCTTCATGGTATTAAAGCTACACTATGTAACTTTTCCGTCCACTAGAGGTCGCCTGTTCAAAACAAAGGCGTAGTTTGATGACGCCACGTTTGAGCGCAGAATCTCGGGACATGTGATCTTCACCTCACAGCCGGTGGGAAACAGTCAGGATAGGACTCGGGCAGAAATCATGTTCATGGATGCGATTATTAACATTACTGTAGTCTGAAGCAGAGCAGGAGCGAGTGTTGTGGAGCTGATCTAGGCCGCAGGAGCGATTGAAGAGCGGGACTGTTATTATGGCATAGCCGCTGGCGGGACTTTTATTATGACACGGTTGCCGGCGGCACTTCCTCTTCTCCAGTGCTGAGTGTGAGATAACGCAGCTCTGTTTATCGTATTAGATATATCTGAGTGTGTTGAAAAGGAAGTTATGACGTTCGCTCGGCGGCTGCTATGACACTTTTTCACACTGCAGTGAGAGTAAAGTGTTTCACTGAATAAAACCGGAGACCGAGGGTGACGCAGATATGACGCAATCGACAGGCGACTCCCTCACACGCATAGCTCACACGTCCCGGCTCCTTGGTTAAAATAGCAATTTTCTCACGATTTACAAATAGTTGAACACATTTGGGATATTCTAAGTACTCAACTGAACAAAATATATAACACTGGCCTAGTGGTTTCTGGATGTTTTACTGCAAAAATCCTACATAGTTCACCTTTAAGTGTTTATTTTCTCAATAGTGGTGTTATTATCAGAAATGAGTTCTATATTTCTACATATTAGCTATTAAACTATCAGTTCTCAGAGCAGTTCAGAGAGAAGCTGAGAGAATATTGATGAGGGTTGATCGCTGTAATCAGACATCGAATAAACGCGTGAATGTGAGCAAATTACAGACAACGGTCGCAAATCAGAGATGAAGATTTAACGAAAAACTCCAGTTCTTGTCGAGCTAGTTCAAAGCATGTAGGATATAAGTTGTCAGATTTAGATTT
The DNA here is from genome assembly GCF_949357685.1 of Gobio gobio. NCBI lineage: Eukaryota > Metazoa > Chordata > Actinopteri > Cypriniformes > Gobionidae > Gobio > Gobio gobio. The sequence goes on from NC_137107.1 coordinate 6,790,325, forward strand.
CTCCTGATAAAAAATGAAATAAATGTACTCACAGTCGGATAAAACAGATTTACAGTTGTGATGGAGACACGATGAAACTTCACGAGGTAAAAGCAAATGGCGACATCTAGAGGAACATCTGTGGCGCTGCAGAACTCCCGCCGCTGAAGTGAGGGGCGGAGCTTATAGAGTCTGGACTGTGATGACGCGTTTTAACGTCTTTCAGCATTGCAAAGTTTTTTTTTATATTTGTAATTTGTGTGAAAATAATGTCATTATGCAAATTTATAGCAATAGACTTTGTATGATCTTAAAATAAAAAAAATAGAATAGTTAAATACTGCTGTGAGGGTGTTTCCCTTTTCACAGACGTTTAAGGTCATCAATATTGTAAACCCTGCAACGTAAAAAAAATTGTTATGTACATTTATAATACTAATACTTTGTATCAAATTACAAAAACAAGTTACCGCTGCTGTGAGGGTGTTTCTAATAGTGTCTATGGGAGTGAGGGTATAAATTGACATATTTCTCTCTTTTCACTCCCGTTATCAATCTCACTCTATTTTTTCCCTCTTTTTGAAAGTTGTGAAATCACTATTGTGGCGTTTTTCTTTTGCTATTTAAGCAAATGGGCATACAAAAAATATTGAATGTAGCTGGATGGCACAGCAGCAGGCAGTGATGCCCACAGATGGCTTCACATCACAACTGATTGATTTCATGCTTTTCAACATGTTCTTAATGCATCATATATGCACAATTAATGAGATTAACTCCTCAAAATGAACAAAACACATCCTTTCATAAATTGTTGCCATTTCTGAACTATTATTTTGACCTTAAATTATCAGACTTCACCTTTTTAGCATTTGTACGGTTTCTCTCCAGTATGAATTCTCTGGTGTGTTTTTTAGCCACTCTGGCTTTTCATTTTTATTAAAAATATATATTAAACATATTATAGAAACACAAATGTGGTTCAGGCAACGCATAGCCTACAATGATTATTTTCACTGCATGGATATTTATAACAAAACGAAATAAAACACAACCCTGCCTATTTTCGTTTACATTAAAACAATTATTAAACATTAATATGTGGTTCAGACAATAAGTGTGCATATATATGATTATCAATGTAATAAAATTAAATATGACATAAAACAGAACCCAGTCTCTTTTTGGTAAATGTCAGTTTATGTGTGATCAATAATAGCCATTATAAAAGTATAAGTAAAAGGTATAAGAAGCTATACAATAAATAAAGCAAACAATTCAGTCAAAAAAAGTCAGCGCTAGTAGGCTAGGCTACAATGGCTTAAAAATAGCTCAAATAGCCTAAAAAATAAAGTTATGACATTTTATTTTGCCCCCAGACAAATTTTTTTGTCAGGAAACAAATTATAGATTCACGAGACCAAAGAACGGCCGTTAGATATAAACAAGATGAATCATATCTCGTGTTTAACCACTGCAGAGTAGTGTTAATTTTGTCACCTATTTTTAATTTAGTCTTAGTCTTAGTCTTGTGCCAAATGTCCTTGTTAGTTTTAGTCATATTTAGTCATTCACATATCTTTTTTTGTTAGTCAAGTTTTAGTCGACTAAAAGTCTTGTCATTTTAGTCTAGTTTTAGTCAAAAGACAACTCAAGGTATCTTAGTCAAGTTTTAGTCGACCAAAAGTCTAGTCATTTTAGTCTAGCTTTAGTCAAAGGAAAACTCAATATTTTTTGTGGCAAAATAAGTTACATAATGTATATATAACCTGCATAATGTGCAACAACACCATAGCTAACTGGTTGATTTACAGCATGGATGCCTAAAATCAGCATTAGCTCATGAGACGATGGGCACAAATATTGATTTCGATCTTGATTCAGTATGAATTCATGTATATAGCCTACTGTACATATAAGGAACAATACGTTTTTTACACTTTTTTGGGGTTAAATTATATTTGCTTGCATTCTTTACTATTCACTATTATTAACATTTCAAAATTTCACAAATAAGTAAGCAGTTATGATCTGCAATACTTTTTTGAGCAACTAGACTACATACAGGCACCTAGTGGGTAATGGCATTACAAGTGAATTTTAGTATTTTTCCAGCCACAAAATGGCTCTAATTTACCTCTTTGCAGTGGAATTCTCTATTTTAACCTTAATTAACACACTAATTGTAATATAAATAATAAAAATATTAGAAGAAAAATATTTTAAGTGGTCATTAATGGACCATAAGTATTGCACAAATAGTATTTAGTACCAAAAGATCTCCTCAAAATATTCAATAAATATTATTGAATTAAAATATAGGCTATTTATTTTTAAAATAGTTAAGGTGTATGGTCACATTTGACCACCAATGAGTATAAGTGTGACTTAATTAGTAAGGAATACCTGAGGGTTAAATACAAGAAAAACATTAATATTAATGTTAACAATGTTGCATCTCTACCACTCTCCCTAATAAAATGATACTGTAAATGTGGCTGACGCACACTATGCTGTACGGTTTACCAAAAATTGCTGCAAACACCTGTATAGTGAAGCTGTTGTGTAACTTGCGCGGCTTAAGCCATTCACATACACTGACACAGCGCTAGAAGTGTTGAGCGCTCCGGGAACCACGTGACCACGCGTACCCCCCGAGATGACAGGAGGAGTATGAGAGACCTGTAACCTACTCGAGCAACAGCGGGAACTCTTTCGGAATATTTTGAACAGCTGAATATTCATCTCATGATGAAAAAGTAGAGACAATTGTAGACGAAAATGAAGAGAGATTTTATCTTAGTTTTTATTTTATGCAAAACATTTTAGTCTCGTCCTTTTTCGTCAACAATAATGCATGTTAATTTAGTCTTAGTCAGTGTTTTTGGACATTGGTGCAGTCTCGTCATCGTCTCGTCTTCGTCATGGAAAAAAAGGTCGTTAACGAACATATTTAGTCTCGTCTCGTCTGACGAAATTAACACTACTGCAGAGACATCAGAGCCAGCGGCAAACGTCAGAAGGATCTCACAACTCCAAAAACGCTATGAGAAAACTAGAAACACCGCTGTGTGTTGCTCTGAGACGCACAACAGTTCTGCTGTGACTTTATAGGTAATATTTTCATTTGCAAAACTGAGCAAAAACAGACAGTACTGTCTAAAATATAACACAATATTAACTTCTTATTTATTGAACTGTTGTATAAAATCAATATCACATTTGCACTCTTGCTATTCAGGACAAAACCGCACTCGTGTGATTCTCGTTTCTCATGTGATATTGCTTATTGAAACCTTTTTATGACTTTGTTAATTAAAAAAAATGACTCTATGCATGTTACAAACAGAGGTGACACGGATAACAGAGGCGGGTGAAAGCAGAGTTTATTTGCAGAACCATGATGTGAGCAGATGAGGTGAGAGTCAGATATGGCAGTTCAGGTGAATGCTGGATATGAAGGTGATACGATACGTTTATTGATAGTAGAACAGCGGGACAATGAATCGAATGAGACGAGGACCAGGAGACAGGACGAGACGAGGAGACACTCAGGAGACGAAGGAGATCAGGTAAGTTGTCAGGTGAGTCCGAGGAAGCAAGCATGAGTAGTAGCATGTGCAAACGATACCGGACAGTGACGGAGTGTGAGCGTGGGGCTTAAGTGCAGGTGGTGATTGCTGTGATGATGACGTGCAGGTGTGTGTGCTCAGTACTCAGGTGATTGGGATCGTTGTGGTTGTGAGAGGGTGGAGCCTGGCGTGCTTGTAACATTACCCCCCCACCCTCCACGGCCATCTCCTGAGGGACGAGGACCCCGACGCTGTGGTGGTCGACCTCTACCCCGAGGTGCCGGCCGGTCAGGGCGGGTAGCGTGGAATGTCTCCAGTAGGTTCGGGTCAAGGATGTCATGCCTGGGTACCCAAGATCGTTCCTCTGGGCCGTACCCCTCCCAATCCACTAGGTATTGGAGTTGACCACCACGACGCCGGGAGTCCAAGATGTCCTGGACCTGGTATGCTGCGCCGTCGTCAACGAGGAGAGGAGGAGGCTCAGGGGTAACGCCAGGCTCTGGGGAAACAGAAACAGAAGGGAAGTGAGGTTTCAGAAGGGACACGTGGAAAGTGGGGTGAATCCGGTACTGAGGAGGTAACTGGAGTTTATACGTGACCGGATTGATCTGCTGCAGGATGGTGAAGGGGCCAATGAATCTGGGACTCAACTTCTTGCACTGCAGACGCAGTCTGATGTCCCGGGTAGACAGCCAGAGGATGCTTACAGAAGTAGGGACAAAGTCTTGTATAACCAGGCCAGAAACAGACTGACAAAGGAGATTTCAGCTACTCTGAAAAGCTCAGAAACCAGTTTTCAGCCAACGACCCTGCCTCAGTCTGGACAGGCCTGAGGAACACAAGTCACCATCCCCCCGATCTGTAGAGAATCAACAACTGGCTGAGGATCTGAATGCATTCTACTGCAGGTTTGAAAAGCCCAGTCTCACACCACACACCCGCTCTGATCTGCACTTCACACGTCCCCCATCAGCTCATGCAACCGCCATCCAACCTGAGCTTAAGGTCTGTGTGGAAACTAGGAAAGCTTCAGGCCCAGACAGCATCTCATCTGCCTGTTTGAAAGCCTGCGCTGACCAACTGGCCCCAGTCTTTACGCAGATCTTCAACAGATCATTGGAGCAGTGTGAAGTTCCCTGTTGCTTCAAACGCTCCACTATCATTCCCGTCCCCAAAAAACCCAAATCACTGGACTTAATGACTACAGACCTGGCGCTCTCACGTCTGTGGTCACTCATGAAGTCGTTTGAAAGACTGGTTCTGGCCCACCTGAAGGACATCACTGGACCCTTGCTGGATCCTCTTCAATTTGCCTACAGAGCAAACAGGTCTGTGGATGATGCAGTCAACATGGGACTGCATTATATCCTGCAACATCTCGACAGACCTGGGACTTATGCAAGGATCTTATTTGTGGACTTCAGTTCGGCCTTCAATACCATCATGCCTGATCTTCTCTCAGCTAAACTGACCCAGCTCTCCATGCCATCCTCAATCTGTCTGTGGATCTCCAGCTTCCTGACAGACCGACAACAGCTCGTGAGACTGGGGACACGTGGAAAGTGGGGTGAATCCGGTACTGAGGAGGTAACTGGAGTTTATACGTGACCGGATTGATCTGCTGCAGGATGGTGAAGGGGCCAATGAATCTGGGACTCAACTTCTTGCACTGCAGACGCAGTCTGATGTCCCGGGTAGACAGCCAGACCTTCTGCCCAACCTGGAAAGTAGGTGCTTCTGAGCGGCGAAGGTCGGCTGTCATCCTGCGTCTGCAGAGGGCCCGTTGAAGCTGATGGTGGGCTGAGTCCCAGACCCTCTCACTCTCCCGGAACCAGTAATCCACCGCAAATCTGCTCAAAGGACTTGAAAGTTAAACGAATGTGTTCAGTACAGTACAGTAGAGGTGTTTTAATGTATAATAAATGTGAAATATCATCTATAAGCACTGTGTCCATGGACCAGTTATCTGGCGGGTCTAAATAAATGTGAAATGGGACGTCTTCGTGTTTCCAGCGGCCGTTCGGAGCAGAAGGCGCCAAATCACTTGAAAGTTAGATGACTACGTTCGGTTGAGTGTGCCCAGTACAGTAGAGGTGTTTTCATCAATAAAAACTGTGATATGGCATCTATAAACACTGTGTTAATGGACCAGTTAACTGGAGGCTCTAAATAAATGTGAAATGGGACGTCTTTTAGTTTTTTCAAACTCTGCTGCACTGTGCTTCACTGAAACCTGGCTGAGTGAAGCCATACCGGACAACGCACTATATCTGCTGGGCTTCCAGCTGTTCCGAGCGGATCGCATCGCGGAACTAACAGGGAAAACGAGAGGTGGTGGATTGTGTTTCTACATTAACGAAAGTTGGTGTTCAGATGTAACAACGCTGAAGAAGATGTGCTCTCCTAATCTAGAGGCGCACTTCATAAACTGCAAACCTTTCTACTCGCCGCGGGAGTTTTCCTCGTTCATTCTCGTGAATGTTTACATCCCTCCAGACGCGTGTGTGAGCGCGGCGTTACAACAGCTGGCTGAACAAATAGCTGAAACTGAACAAAGGTATCCAGACTCTCTTTTAATCATTCTTGGGGATTTTAACAGAGCAAATCTCTCCTGTGAACTGACGAAATACAGACAGCACGTTACATGTCCCACCAGAGACAGTAATATACTGGACCACTGTTACACAACAATAAAGAATGCATATCACTCCATCCCACGGGCAGCTTTGGGGCTCTCTGATCACTGTGTGGTTCATCTTATACCGACCTACAGGCAGAAACTGAAATCAGCTAAACCGGTAATAAGGACTGTAAAAAGATGGACTAATGAAGCAGAGCTGGACTTGCAAGCCTGCTTCGATTGCACTGATTGGACTGTTTTTGAAGCTGCTACCACTGATCTGGACGAGCTCACAGATACTGTAACATCATACATCAGTTTCTGTATGCATTCCTACCAGGACATTCTTATCATTCACTAATGATAAACCATGGTTTACTGGGAAACTCAAACAGCTCCGTCATGCCAAAGAGGATGCTTACAGAAGTAGGGACAAAGTCTTGTATAACCAGGCCAGAAACAGACTGACAAAGGAGATTTCAGCTACTCTGAAAAGCTCAGAAACCAGTTTTCAGCCAACGACCCTGCCTCAGTCTGAACAGGCCTGAGGAACACAAGTCACCATCCCCCCGATCTGTAGAGAATCAACAACTGGCTGAGGATCTGAATGCATTCTACTGCAGGTTTGAAAAGCCCAGTCTCACACCACACACCCGCTCTGATCTGCACTTCACACGTCCCCCATCAGCTCATGCAACCGCCATCCAACCTGAGCTTAAGGTCTGTGTGGAAACTAGGAAAGCTTCAGGCCCAGACAGCATCTCATCTGCCTGTTTGAAAGCCTGCGCTGACCAACTGGCCCCAGTCTTTACGCAGATCTTCAACAGATCATTGGAGCAGTGTGAAGTTCCCTGTTGCTTCAAACGCTCCACTATCATTCCCGTCCCCAAAAAACCCAAATCACTGGACTTAATGACTACAGACCTGGCGCTCTCACGTCTGTGGTCACTCATGAAGTCGTTTGAAAGACTGGTTCTGGCCCACCTGAAGGACATCACTGGACCCTTGCTGGATCCTCTTCAATTTGCCTACAGAGCAAACAGGTCTGTGGATGATGCAGTCAACATGGGACTGCATTATATCCTGCAACATCTTGACAGACCTGGGACTTATGCAAGGATCTTATTTGTGGACTTCAGTTCGGCCTTCAATACCATCATGCCTGATCTTCTCTCAGCTAAACTGACCCAGCTCTCCATGCCATCCTCAATCTGTCAGTGGATCTCCAGCTTCCTGACAGACCGACAACAGCTCGTGAGACTGGGGAAACTCACACTACCATCACTGGCGTCCCCCAGGGGTGCGTTCTCTCCCCACTGCTCTTCTCCCTGTACACCAATGACTGCACTTCTAAAGACCCACGCTCAAAACGGTGGAGATGATAGTGGACATCAGGAGGAACAGTCCAGCTCTCCCCCACTCACCATCATGAACAGCACTGTGGAAGCAGTGGAGTCATTCAGGTTCCTGGGCACCACCGTCTCTCAGGACCTGAAGTGGGACAATCGCATTGACTCCATTGTGAAAAAGGCCCAGCAGAGACTGTACTTCCTTCGTCAGCTGAGGAAGTTCAACCTCCCACAGGAGCTTCTGATTCAGTTCTACTCGGCTGTCATTGAGTCTGTTTTATGCACTTCCATCACTGTCGGGTTTGGTTCAGTTACCAAATCTGACATCAGGAGACTACAACGCACAATCCGGACTGGGGAGAGGATTATTGGTGCCTCCCTGCCAACCCTCCAGGACCTGTACTCTTCCAGAGTGAGGAAGAGAGCAGGGAAAATCATCACAGACTCCGCTCACCCTGGACACCGCCTGTTTGAACTGTTACCATCAGGACGGCGACTCCGATCACTGGCCACTAGAACATCTAGGCACAGGAACAGTTTCTTCCCACAGGCCATTTCCCTCTTGAATAGTTAAAATACCCCCCCCCCCCCCCCCCGATATAATTTCTGTCTCATTCTGTGATGTGAAGCCTGTCAGATTACAAAAGTAGCTTATTTCAAACACTCGATTAAATGTTCTCTTTTGTTGGACAACAGGTTTGTAAACGCTTCTCATTACAAGTTTGGAAAGAGGTTGATGCTTTTTTCTAATGCACATTAAGGGGGCTTTAACACTGGGCACGTTTGCTGTGGTCATGTCCAAAAGCGATTGTTCCCGGCGCCCCCCCGCAGCTCTGGTCTGGTTTCACACTCAACTTGATTCTATCGAACCCTGGTGCACTTGTTCATCTTACGTCATCAAAAATGTGCACGGCGGATGATAGAAAACACAGTGCCGTAAATATATTGTGTTTTTATTAATTTGGTGCTATTATGCGCAGCTGAGTAAACGACTCTTGGGTTTACTGTATGTGCGTCGCATGAAGTTGTTGCCCTGATTGCACGCATATGTGCGAATACACGCTTATCCAAGGTAAATCATCAACACCATCATCCCTTACATGTGTTTTATTGAACTAAATATTCAATATGCTAAACTAATATGCTGAAACACATATGCAGGTTGCGTTTCTTCCTGAACAAGTGCGCACCCGAGTCCGTGTTGCTTTCACATTCACGTGAATCGCGGGACAGTTCGAGGTCCACCTCCTTCAGATAGTCTCGCGTACCCCGGTGCACACCGAGCCCACGATTGACAGCTTTTACATTAGCAATTTTTCATGCAAACCGTGCCGCTTTTCGAACTAAAATGCCAGTGACTCCATCTCACAGTGCATGCAGAGATAGAGCAGCGTTTATTGCGAACCGATCGCCCTGAACAGTGCTGCGCATCATCTACACATATATTTTTATTATTTAAAAAGTATAAGCGATTTTCTTAATTTCACAAAGACAAATCTCGATTTTGGTTTAATTTCAGTCAATCGTGCAGCCCTAGATTAACCTCACACGAGCACAAAACAAATTCTGCCTTCACTCAAACGAGCTGTGTCTCGTATGCTAAACTGTAGGCTATTGCACGCGTGCTACTGGGGTAAAAATATTCATCGCACAGACTGATTTTTTTGTAGCACGTGCAACATATATGTCGCACTGTACAGCCCTGCTTACAGCAGAGTAAACACTAAACACACTTGTTGTCATCAGAGAATCCGGCCAATCGTGGAACAGCTGTGTCGTCATCAGAGCTCAATGGTTAGTTCACCTGAAAGATTCACTCAAAATGCGGATTCATTCAGAAATGAAACACCGCTGTGTGTTGCTCTGAGACGCACAACAGTTCTGCTGTGACTTTATAGGTAATATTTTAATTGGCAAAACTGAGCAAAAAGACACTTCTGTGTCTAAAATATAACACAATATTAACTTCTTATTTATTGAACTATTGTATAAAATCAATATCACGTTTGCACTCTTGCTATTCAGGACAAAACCACACTCGTGTGATTCTCATTGCTCATGTGATATTACTTAATTTTAAGCCACTCAAAAGTTTTGTTTCTTTATTCTTGTAACAAACTCTATGCAATGCAATATAATGAATGACATTAATAATAAAAACACATCTTAACACTTATTCTCTGATGATGTCGCTAAGTTACAATAAATAGCATCTTTTGATTGATCAGAATATCAAACTATTTACATGAAAATGATCCGAACATGAACTTTGATCACTTAGACGCCTTTGGGCAACACTTTTTGTCATGTCTCAGTAGATTAGAGGAGCAGCTGAAACTCTTCCCACATGAAGAGCACTAGTGCGGCTTCTCTCCAGTGTGAACTCTCTCATGAGCTTTCAGGTTTCCTGACTGAGAGAAACTCTTCCCACAATGTGAGCACTTGTACGGTTTCTCTCCAGTGTGAACTCTCTGGTGTGTTTTTAAGTTGCCTGATGTATTGAAGGTCTTCTCACAGTCAAAGCACATATAAGGTCTCACACCAGTATGAATGCGCTCATGCACTTTTAAAGTCTTCAGTTGTGAAAAACTCTTTCCACAAAAAGAACAAACGTGAGGCTTTACATCAGTATGAACTTTAAGGTGTTTACTTAAGTCTGATGCCACAACAAATGTTTTCTCACACTGATCACAGCTGAATGATCTCACTCCAGAGTGACGGCGCAGATGATCTGTGAGAGAGCTTTTGAGAGTGAAACTCTTTCCACACTGAGAGCATGTGAACGGTTTCTCTCCAGTGTGAATCCTCATGTGCACATTTAGGTTTTCTTTACATCTGAAACTCGTTCCACACTGAGAGCAGGTGAAAGATCCTTCGACTCCAGATTTTCCAGCTTGTTTCTGTGTGAAATTCTCTTCAGTCTTTGAAGCGACTGTGTTTCCATCTTCATTTGTGAGATGATGAGGTTTCTGCTGTTTGTCTTCATTCACTTCCACCGGGTCTAAAATCAACATATTCAATAAAAGAGGAACAAATGAGAAACAAAAAGAAATTTGGTTCAATCTCAATTTAGCACAAATCCAGTTTACTACTGAGTCTGATAAACTCGACGCGAAACATCCCCTTTTCAGGATACTGTATTTAAAAGATAATTTTGTAAAATCCAGCTTTACAGATCCTTATTGGACAGTTTTTAACCACTTACACCCCTGAAGGTATTTTTTAAATTTCACATCTAAGTGACATGCTTAAAAGTAAAGGCTTGTAGCTCTACAAAAAACAAAACAAGAAATATACAAGTGCATGGTCTCATTTGATAGAAAACCTGTCAAATTTTGAAAAAATAAATATGTTGATCATGTTTGGAAGTTCTTATGTTACATCACTGCTGAGAAACCCTCAGAAAAAGTGATGCAATTTATTGATTTGTTTGGTTATTATTGATTGACATTCTGACTAGTATAAAGTCTTTATCAAGTTTGGACTTGTCATGTTAAATCACAAATCATGTTAACTACATCTGAACCCAATTTTGTGTTGATATCTCACAGCAATCAAAAGTTATGGCATTTGGAACCAAGGTAGCCTTTTTCCAAAAGTCCAAAAACCTCTATAAACGAGATCTGAGTGTTTTACTGAACATAAGAACTACTTACATGTGTAAACGCCACAGTATTTTTTTTATTTTTATAATTACATAAAATAAGTAACAAGTGATAAGTCAAGTCAAGTCAAGTCAACTTTATTTATATAGCGCTTTTAACAATGTAGATTGTTTCAAAGCAGCTTTACAGTGTTAAACAGGAAAATAATGCAGCATAATTTTATTCAGCTGTATAGCCATTCTGGAAAAAACGCTGATGTCACCAGTTCATTTCAATTATCATACAGTGACAGTGTGGGCTTTAGATCAATAATTCGATCAGTAATTTAGTTTAAATGGTTAATTTAGTTTATTAATTAGATTTATTTCGATGTTTAGTTGAAAAATTTAGTGTCCCCAAACCGTCGACCAATCAGAACATATGAGGGATATTCCGCTCTATGCCAGCGCGCTCCACAATTCACTCTAAAATGTGAATTGTTTTATTTAAAAGTAACGATTTCAAGCTTTCTTTAGCCGTGTGTTTCCTGTTTGTGTGATAAGTATTTTGCTGAGTTTCAGTTCATCTTTGAGACGTGTTTCCACGTAAGTCCGGAGAGCACAGACGGGACAGAGAAAAGCTAGGGCTGGGTCTGCCTCCTCCGAAGGCAGCGCTTGCAGGCTCACCACTTGGTCCCGGAAGGGAGTAGTGGGAACCTTGGGCACATATCCAGGCCGGGGTCTCATGATCACATGAGAGTTACCAGGCCCGAATTCCAGGCACGATTCATCGACCGAAAATGCCTGCAGGTCCCCTACCCTCTTGATGGAGGCCAACGCAGTCAGGAGTATTGTCTTTAACGACAGAACTTTCAACTCAGCTGACTGCAGAGGCTCAAAAGGTTGTCTCTGTAGTGCAGTTAGCACCAGAGTTAAGTCCCAAGAGGGTATGGAGGGAGGACGAGGTAGATTTAATCTCCTCGCTCCCCTAAGGAACCTGACGATCAGATCGTGCTTACCTAAAGATTTTGCATCTACGAGCTCATGATTAGCGGCGATAGCGGCGACATAGACCTTGAGGGTGGAGGGAGACAGCCTTCGCTCCAACCCATCCTGTAGAAAGGTAAGCACAGATGCGACCGAACATCTTCGGGGGTCTTCTCGGCGAGAAGAGCACCAATCGACGAACAGGTTCCACTTCAACGCATAGAGGCGCCTCGTAGAGGGGGCTCTAGCGGAAGTGATGGTGTCAACTACCGCTTGTGGTAGGTCACCTAGAACCTCCGCGTCCCGTCCAGGGACCAGACATGGAGTTTCCAGAGGTCTGGACGCGGGTGCCATAGGTTGCCCCGTCTCTGAGTCAGGAGGTCCTGACTCAGAGGAATGGGCCAGGGAGGTGCTGTCGCAAGGAGCACTAGTTCCGGGAACCAAGTCCGGTTGGGCCAATACGGAGCGACCAACAGGACCTGCTCCTCGTCCTCCCTGACTTTGCACAGTGTCTGCGCAAGAAGGCTCACTGGGGGAAACGCATACTTGCGTTCTTCCCGGGGCCAGCTGTGGGCCAGGGCATCCGACCCGAGGGTCCCCTCGGTCAAGGAATAAAACCACTGACAGTGGGTCGTCTCTGGGGAGGCAAACAGGTCTACCTGTGCGGCCCCGAAACGACTCCAGATTAGCTGAACCGCCTGGGGATGGAGTCGCCATTCTCCCGGAAGTACCTGCTGACGTGACAGCTCGTCGGCCGCACGATTGAGCAGGCCCGGAATGTGAACAGCACGAAGCGACCTCAGATGCTTCTGACTCCATAAGAGGAGATGGCGGGCGAGTTGCGACATGCGACGGGAGCGTAAACCACCCTGTTTGTTGATGTACGCTACGGCCGCAGTGTTGTCCGTCCGGACCAGAACGTGCTTGCCTCTGAGCGGCACTTTGAAGCGGCTGAGTGCAAGACGAACTGCTAACAACTCGAGGCAATTGATATGCCATTGCAGTTGAGGCCCCGTCCACAGACCCGAAACTGCAAGCCCGTTGTACGTGGCACCCCAACCCGTGGATGAGGCATCCGTGGAGACAACGGAGTGCCTGGACACTTGTTCTAGGGGAACTCCCGCCCGGAGAAACAGAGGGTCCGACCACGGGCCGAAGGTTTGGCGGCACCTCGGAGTCACTTGGAACCGCTGTGCCACGCCCATCTCGGGACTCGATCGTGTAGCCAGCGTTGAAGCGGTCTCATATGAAGCAATCCGAGCGGCGTTACTGCGGCTGCGGATGCCATATGCCCCAGGAGCCTCTGAAAATGTTTCAATGGAACCGCTGTCCTGCCTTTGAACGAATTCAGGCAGTTCAACACCGACTGGACGTGCTCCTCGGTGAGGCGCGCAGTCATGGCGACCGAGTCTATCTCCATACCGAGAAAAGAGATCCTCTGCGTGGGGCAGAGTTTGCTCTTCTCCCAGTTGACCCGAAGTCCCAACTGGCTGAGGTGACTGAGCACCTTGTCCCTGTGTTCGCACAACTGCTCTCGCGACTGGGCAAGAATCAGCCAGTCGTCGAGGTAGTTGAGGATGCGAACACCATGCTCTCTCATGGGAGCAATGGCCGCCTCCGCAACCTTCGTAAAGACGCGGGGCGACAGGGACAGGCCGAAGGGTAAGACGCGGTACTGATATGCCCGTCCCTCGAACGCGAAGCGCAGAAAGGGCCGGTGTCGAGGGAGAATCGAGACATGAAAGTACGCGTCCTTCAGGTCGATCGCTGCAAACCAATCTCGGGGACGGATGCACCTGAAGATGCGCTTCTGCGTTAACATCGTGAACGGCAGCCTGTGAAGGGACCGGTTCAGGAATCGCAGGTCCAAGATCGGTCGTAACCCGCCGCCTTTCTTGGGTACAATGAAGTACGGGCTGTAAAACCCGGACCTCATATCGGCTTGAGGGACCGGCTCTATCGCGTCCTTCGCCAGTAGGACAGCGATCTCCGCCCTGAGCACGGGGGCGTTCGCCTCCACTACAGTCATGAAGTGAACGCCCCTGAACTTGGGGGGACGCCGGGCGAACTGAATCGCATAGCCGAGTCTGATGGTACGGATGAGCCACCGAGACGGGCTGGGAAGCGCTAGCCAGGCTCCCAGACTCCGAGCAAGGGGGACCATCGGCACCACAGACGTACCCGCAGCGGGGCAGCGAGGCGGAACGCAGGGATCCGGCTCGGACGGCATGGGAGCGGCCCGCAGCGGGATCTGAGTGTGCTGTGCAACACTTACCTGCATCCGCGGAGGGGACGTGCGAGTGTGGGGAGGCCGCCTGTGTGCGTCCCGACAGCCGGCGTCCCCTGCTGGCGAAGGGAGAGGTACTTGAGGGTGGCGAGGCATGGGAGCGTCGACCACCGCCAAGCGCGCTCTCTTGGCACCCAGAGATATTGGAAACTGCTCTTTTATTGAAGTTTTGGGTGCCGCTGGCACTGGGGCCAGCGGCGGAACAGACAAACAAAAGATTTTCCCCCGGCCCTCCTCCGGGGGAAGGAGTGGTGCTGCAGCCATCTCCCTCAGAGCAGTTTCCTCCATCTCTGGGTGGCCCGTCTCAGGGCCGCTTGCGACGACGCTTGCCACCTGGCTTGGCGGCGGCCTGAGCGGGCTGGACGTCCTTCCCACGGCCGGCCCCACGCCGACGGCTGGTGGAAGGCTGCTGCGGCGCCTTGGCGGGGGCGGGGGCGGGGGCGGCGGCGGGTGGACGTCCTCGGCGACGAGTAGTCGGAGGCACTGCCACTGGCGGCGGGGTGGAGGCAGCAGCGGGCCGCCGGGGCAGGATGTGCTTGATCGCCTCCGTCTGCTTCTGGGCGGCCGAGAACTGCTGGGCAAAGCTCTCGACCGCGTCGCCGAATAACCCAGCTGACGAGATGGGGGAGTCCAGGAACCGATATTTATCGGTCTCCCTCATGTCAGCCAGGTTTAACCAGAGATGACGCTCCTGGACCACAAGCGTGGACATCGCCTGACCGATAGCACGGGCGGTGACTTTCGTCGCCCGGAGGGCGAGGTCCGTCGCCGTCCGGAGCTCCCGGAGGAACTCTGGGTCAGGCCTACCCTTGTGCATGTCAAGGAGTGCCTGGGCCTGGTGGACCTGCAGCAACGCCATGCCATGCAAAGCGGACGCAGCCTGTCCGCAAGCCTTGTAAGCCTTCCCGGTCAGACCGGAAGAGAACTTACAGGCCCGGGACGGGAGACGTGGGTCACCGCGCCAGTTAGAGGCGGTCGCCGGACACAGTTGCATCGCGACGGCGCGCTCCACTGGCGGGATCCCCACGTAACCCTTGGCTGGCCCGCTGTCGAGGGTAGTGAGGGGGGAGGAGTCACTCGGTCGGTTTCTGGCAGAAAAAGGTGCCGTCCACGACCTCGTGAGCTCCTCATGCACCTCCGGGAAGAAAGGTGTCGGGGCGGGACGCTGAGAACCAGCGCGACCCACCCCGAGGAACCAATCGTCCAACCTAGAGGGTTCGGGACACGGTGGAGGGTTCCACTCGAGCCCAACCCTTTCGGCGGCCCGGGCAAGCATAGCAGCCATCTCAGGGTCCGGGGCAGCCGTTGCCACTCTCCCAGAGGGAGGCAGTACAACTGACCCTTCATCCCCCGAGGACTGAAACTCCCCCTCCGATGCAGCGATCGACATCTGTTCGTCCGCTGGAGCTCCAAAAGTCACCACTGGTCTCCCATGGGAGGGTCCAGCGGGTTCCTTTGGAGGCTCTACCGGCTGCGGAGCAGAGGGAATAGGGGCCTGCGGAGATTCACTCGGCGGGTTTGCCCTAAACGTGATCCTCAGATCACCCTGGCCATCCAAAGAAGCAGGTCCACCCGGGTTAGGGGTAGACCTAGTTCGTGGGATGGGTAAGGGGACTCCCCCAGCCCGGAGGTAGGAGAGTCTCGATCTTAACTCCGCGATAGTCATGTTCCCGCAGTGGGAACACGAACTATCCACAAACGCCGCCTCAGCGTGCTGTGTGCCCAAACACGTGAGACAGCGATTGTGACCGTCAGCAGGGGACAGGGAACGACCGCATCCAGAAACGCACGGGTGGTAAGACATCCTGAAAAGGACGGCACGTCACCCGTGAAGCTCTTTTTGTGAGGAAAACGCTCTGTGCTGAAGCACTCAGGGGAACCGCGACAGCGCACGGGATTGTAGTGCAGCCCGTGCCTGTACTCAGACAGGAAAACGCCCTACCCAGACCAACAGGGTTGCTGTGATAACAGCAGTTTTCTCTGTGTATCAGAGGCAGCTGGATGAGTCAGCGCGGTCCCGCTGAAAGGTGCCGTTTCTCCAACACGTGTCCTCCTCTGGTTCTCTCCGGTTGCAGATTTCTCTCTTGATAGCAGCGAAAATACTCGTTCTTTGCAGAAGAGTGAGTCCTTCATGTGCCTGTGTGGCTCCGAAGTGAATGACAGCGTGCATTCGCTCTCGCTTCCTGTTTATACCCGCGGCGCGGGGCGGGGCGCGAGATGCAAATCTCGCACGCCAATTGTCCATTGGCCGGTTCTAGATAGCTCGAAGCTGATAGGGGCTCCCAGAAGTGATCCCAATTCGTCGGTACGTCCGACGTACGTCGAACGTGACCGACTGAATGGGAACATTGCATATTTAGTTTCATATTTATGTTTAAATAGGCTGAAGCCTATGATATTATTTTTTAATTTCATCTATGTTAAGTGAACAGCATGAGTAAGATCATAAGATGTGCAATGTGTCGGGAGACATGGATCAGACATGATTTTGACCACTTCATTAAGTTTTGTTGAAAGCCTTTCATAATGCGTAATATGTAGCTCTGTTTTACACATTTTGTATCGGGGGTCCCTGCTCCATGTCTCTATCGCCTAAGGGGTCCTTGCCCTGAAAAACGTTGAAGACCCCTGCCATAAAACACTCCATCTTCAACTTCAAAATCGTCCGACATCGTTGTTTTACCTTTTTTTGCAAAAGGGCGTTTGTATTTAGCCCTATTCATACGGGATGATTCTCTTCTACTCGTGTGATTTAGAAATTACTCTCCCACATCTGAATTTTGCGTGGCGCATTCGCACGGGATAAGCAAGCCTGTGATTTTACTCGAATTTACTGACTTATCTCCCGGATATGATGTCAAGACTTGTAAATGTTTTTTCGTTATAGATATAGCTGTATGAAATTATAAACAGTCGTATCGATATCATTTTGATTGTTTTATAGTAAAAGAAATAATTTAGTTCAGTTAGAGAACAGACGCTACAATTAAAAACTGAACTGAGCAATATACGGCGGAAGATTCAGTTTCAAAGCTAAATGTAAAAGTGCCCATTTAAGCGAGTTTGTCATTGTACTGTTATGTTTTTGTGTTTTTCATTAAGAATAATATTAAACACACCATTCAAGCAATTTACTCCCAAATTGGTGCTCATTCTAAAGTGAAAGTATAATAATTCATAACAGACAAAGACAGAAATGCGCACAGGAAACAAAAACTTTTCAAAAATGATATATGATCCGCCTAATCCTGGCCAAATCACAGAGATGCCGATTCGCACGGGACTAATATTATCACAGGACCTCTGTGTTTGGCGAAATATGGTAGGTAATTTGCGGGGGAATTTTTACTTTACAAATTACAGACATGGCCGATTCGCACGGGATTAAGATCACAGACATTCTCTGCAATTATTACAAATCACACGAGGTCCCCAGATAATACTAATCCCGTGCGAATAGGGCTTTAGTCTTCACACGAGTGCTTTGTAAACACGGGGCGGTACTTCTGCCTACGTCTAGCGTGTTTAAACTCAGATTGTATTTGTCTGGGAGAAGAACATCATATACACCTAGGATGGCTTGAGGGTGAGTAAATCATGGGATCGTTTTCATTTTTGGGTGAACTATCCCTTTAAGAAGAGATGCACTGTAGCATTTAAAGCATAATGACTGGTCACGTGGTTCACAGAGCTCTCAATAGTTCCACAAAAAACCAGCTCTGTCAATACATTTGAGTGGCTTAAGCGGATACACAACAGCTTCACTATACAGGTATTTGCAGCAATTTTTTATTACGTCAACCTTATTTACAGCATAATTTTATTATGGAGAGTGATGGAGATGCAACATTGTTAACATTGTTAATGTTTTTCTTGTATTTAGCCCTCAGGTATTCCTTACTAATTGGTCACACTTACTCATTGGTGGTCAAATGTGACCATACACCTTAACCCTTTTTCAATTAAATAAATGTTCTATATTTTAGTTTAATAATATTTATTGAATATTTCGAGGATATTTTTTTGGTACTAAATAGGCCTACTATTTGTGCAATAATTGTACAGTTGGCTATATACATATGAATTGATACTGAATCAAGATCTTGATCGATATTTGTGCCCAATATTTGTATATATCGAAATCGATATTTGTGGGAAACACTGTGTTCATACATATATTTACACATAATTAGAAATTTGCTGGGGAAAAGCAGTAGAAAGTTGGGGGATGTTTCTTTTTTTGCTGAGTTTAGGATCTAGTTTTAGATGTATTGTGATACACCAACCTTGTGATTCTTCCTCAAACTCCATCTTTACTGTCTGTAGTTTCTCCTGGAGTAATTCCTCCTGCTTGATTCTTCTTCTCCTGTTGGAAGATGGGAATATATCGTTATTATTATTAATATAATATTACTCAGGTGCAAATTATCTACTCTAATAGTAGGGTAACATGGGGGAAGATGCCCCCCTTAAGAACAATGTGGATTATAACTATAATATATTCAGATATAAGTGTATCATGTGCAGGATGATGATGCATCAGCCAATGTGTTATTATAGGAAATAAACAGAAACATTTGTTAATAAAGGTGTTATACACAAAATGTCTAATTATTAAAGGGTAAGATGGCCCCTGGTGTCAGAAGCACACAAATAAACTTTTACAGAATTTATAAATTACTTTTAATATGATTATTTTAATATGTATATACATTTTAAAGCACCATTCATGCAAAATACTAAATCAACTGTTCTATTTAACTTTTTAGTTTGACAATTTAGTTGAATAATTGAATAACGGATGACAGACAAAGCAGAATCCCAGTAAAAGAGATTCATCTGAAAGGTAACATTATTTACAGGCTTGTGAATATTTACATATTTAACTGCCCATATTTTAATTGAAGATGTGTCATAATAGAAACACAGTGAAATCAAATGTAATGATCTCACCTAACTAATCTATATTTCAACATAATAAAATTTAATAAATCACTCTTTTCCAGAGACACAAAATTAGACTTCAAAACTGTCTACATATTAGCTTTTAAGCTATCAGTTCTCAGAGCAGTTCAGAGAGAAGCTGAGAGAATATTGATGAGGGTTGATCGCTGTAATCAGACATCGAATAAACGCGTGAATGTGTGCAAATTACAGACAACGGTCGCAAATCAGAGATTTAACGAAAAACTCCAGTTCTTGTCGAGCTAGTTCAATGCATGTAGGATATAAGTTGTCAGATTTAGATTTCTCCTGATAAAAAATGAAATAAATGTACTCACAGTCGGATAAAACAGATTTACAGTTATGATGAGACACGATGAAACTTCCCGAGGTAAAAGCAAATGGCGACATCTAGAGGAACATCTGTGGCGCTGCAGAACTCCCGCTGCTGAAGTGAGGGGCGGAGCTTATAGAGTCTGGACTGTGTCGTGTTTTAACGGTCATCATCATCATGAATCCTGCTAAGCTTTTTATATTTTCTTTTTTTAAATGTATGCACATTTATAATAATATAATTTGTATAATATTACCTTTAAAAAATAGTTAAGGTTCTGTGAGGGTGTTTCTAATCCAGCTGTAAAAATGCTATCTTTATCTCTTCTGACTGCCGTTATCAATCTCTCTCTGTTTTTTACTCCTTTTGAAAGTTGTGAGAACACTATTGTGGAGTTTTTCTTTTGCTACAATCCAATTCACATAATTTTATATTATATGAGCTGTTTTCACAATGGAGTTTTGTTTGGATTGATATAAAAACAACAATACTTTTAAACAAGGTCACTTTATTGATTCATACATGCATAAGATAAACTGAATAAAAATTATGGATCCAGGTTTAAATGTATTAATTTTCTCCATTTGATGTTGTTTTTTCCACTGTTGTACTGAACACATCCCTGAGTTAACAATTGACTTTAAAATCAATATCGTTACACCCCTTAAATGTATTCTGGGCAGTCCTATTATTAAAAATATGACATCAGTATAAATGATGAACAGTCCTTTAATACAGTGATTATAAGAGAGCAAAACAAACAGACAAAACTGAACAAATGACACTGTTTTGTGTAGTCTGCACTTAAACACTTGATCAATGTTGAGAACAATGTTTACCCTTACAGAAAAAACACATGGATTTTACATTTTCCCAGTGGTGGAGAGAGTACTGAAAAAGCATACTAAAAGTAAAAGTACTGTTACTTGTCAAAAAATGTAGTGCAAGTAGAGTAAAAGTACCTGTCCTAAATACTACTCAAAGTAGGAGTAAAAAGTAGCCCTTTTAAAAGTACTCAAGAGTAGTGAGTAGTGAGTATTATGCTGTGAATGTTATTCCACTTTATATACCCTGCAAATTAAAAATGTAGCTTACTTTTTATGGATGATTCTCATTAAGATAAAAAAAACCTGAGATCACCAACAGTATTTCAGAATTCAGTTTTATTTTTGACTACTAGCATTAAAAATACAGCCATGTAATATTAGAGAAAGCAACCAATAATCTGGTAACATTTATGAGAACCATTCTGAAGATGTTTCCTTGCGGTTAATTAAAAAAGGTTCAAAGTGTTGTACATTAACAATTTTACGTTAAAAAAGCAGAGTTCTTTCTTTTCAAGACGCATCCATTGTACTGCTTTAATTTCATTGGATGTTTTCTCTGTAAAAAGAATACACTTCAGAAATCAGAATCAAGTAACTCACAATTTTCACCACTGATTATTTTTGCTTGCAAAAACATAAACCTGATTTAAATATAAATCTGATGTTTTATGAAAGTTATTTGCTATATACATGGACTACCATTTTAAATCGCCATGTGAGAACACATTACATTAAAATATGCACTTGTAACGAGTGTAAAATCAACATTATTATTTTCACTCAAAATCTTTTCTTTATTATTAAAAACTCTGATTCTCTTATTTTTAATATATTGTTTTGATTTTCATTGTATTGTCTTTTGATTTAATTATGCTGGTCTGTATATTTTTTTATATATGTTGTAATGAAGTGTACTGCCCCTTTAAGAAACACTTAACTTTGGACGCGTTAGTTCGTTCGCTCAGTTGATGCTAAACTACGCTGAGTCTTGCTCTCCAGGATACCCGTCTCTGAGATCCGGCCTGAGGAGGACACTGCCAGTCCGCAGGACCTTCGTCTGGAGGCTCTGTTCTCAAACAGACAGGGGTGGCCAAGCCGAAGTGTCCCATGGAAGCGGCACCAGGTCAGGCCTCCCTGGTGGCATCCGGTGAAGTTTCCCGAATAGTGACTGGGACACAAATTAAGGAACACAAATTAAGATATTTTTGTTGAAATCCGATGGCTCAGAAAGGCCTCCATTGGTAGTCAACAAAAAATCAAAATAGCGACTTTATTCAACAAGGTTTTGTCCTCCGCCTGGGCCTTTGACGTGAACTCACGAAGCACCACGACACATGCTGATAGCAATATGTGGTTCAGCATGTCAACCAATAATAACCAAACAAATCAATAAATTGCATCACTTTTTCTGAGGTTTTCTTTGGAGGCGGAAGGAGGAGGAGGAGTTGCTGAAAGAATTTGTCAAAGGGATGATGCAGATTTGCTTTGGGTGCTCGAGCCCCTGCCCTTTTTCAAAATGAATCAAAAGTGCCCCTCTCAGACAAATATCAATGATAATATCGTGGTCAATAAAACTAAATAAATTTGATTATTATAACATGACAATGTATACAATAGTAACGAACGGCTCAAAAGTCGGACAATTTCTGTTGAGGCGTTGCCATAACGCGTTGCTATGGGTTGCGTGCGTTTTGATTGACAGCTGATTTTCCTCTGTTCGGAAACGGCTCTCGAGACAAATATGGTCCTTTCAGAGAGTGTGTGGCCTTACGGGAAAAAAGTAAACCAATATTTTTTTTTCATCCATAATCAGAGCTAATGTGTTGATTTAATTACAAATCTATATATTATATATTTTAAAGTATTACACAATTCACCAATGCCAGTTTGTCATGTATATAGGCTACACCAAACAATCGTGATCTGGCAAAGCAAGTTCAAATTCCATTGGGCATGTGAAGTGGAGGTAATTTTCTGTTCTTATTCATAAAGGTTGAAAATTACATGGACAGACGAACTAACGTTTGTGGAACGATTTCCTGCGGTTTGTCTCATTTTATAAATTGCATCACTGACAAAATGGATTTTAACAAACAAATCCCTGCACAAAACCATGCAGCAGCAGCAGCAAAAGTCGCATTAATGGTAAGTGTTAAATTCACTTGTATTTATGTATATTGATACACCGTTTACTATTTCACGAAACTATCAAAGTTAACAAAACCCAAGTGCCACCGGCACCTATAGGCCTATTATGTGAAGTGTAGGCTGGCGAAATGGTTACGTGAAAGGACTTTATTATATTACCATTTTTGAATATTATGCAGCATTATGAAAGTCTCTTATGTTCATCAAGCCTGCATTTATTTGATAAAAAACAGCAATATTGTGAAATATTATTAAAATAATGGTTTTCTATTTTAAAATATAATTTATTCCTGTGATCACAGCTGGATTTTCAGCATCATTACTCCACTCTTCAGTGTCACATGATCATTCAGAAATCATTCTAATATGAGGATTTAATGTCAATGATGGAAACTGTGATACTATTTCAAGATTCTTTGATTAATATATATATATATATATATATGTATATATATATATATATATATACATATTGGCCCTTTTTTACATTTGAGCCTCTGCCTCTGAAGAACTCTCTGCACGGCCCTGGTCCAGAATATCAGTTAATCACATCTGTCAGATTTTACCAAGACTGACCAGTTTGTGAAAGAGATCGTAAACCCGGCCGGTGCGAGACTCTAAATGTTATCGGAATCTTGATTACTGAGTATAACACAATATAAACGATTTAAATTGAAAGATAAAATATGAATCTAAAGTTAATGATTAACAAAATCATTTAAAACATTTTTCATTAATGGAGTCAGATGAAACAAAGAGGTAAATGCATACAAAGAAATGTATTTAAATCCTGTTTTGTTGTGTAAAAGGATAGACAGTGACACGCAGATACACCTTCCCTGTGCTATTGGAGACCGGTATTGGACCTGTGGGCTTACAGACTGTTAATTAATAAAGGTGCGCATGACTTAAGCCACTCAACGTTTTGTTTCTTTATTCTTGTAACAAATTCTACATGCAATGCAAGTATAGATATAATGAACGCCATTAATAATAAAAACACATAAATTCCATCTTTTGATTGATCAGAATATCAAACTATTTACATGAAAGTGATCTGAACATGAACTTTGATCACTTAGGAAACTTTGGGCAACACTTTTTCTCATGAGTCAGTAGATTAGAGGAGCAGCTGAAACTCTTCCCACATGAAGAGCACTTGTACGGCTTCTCTCCAGTGTGAACTCTCTGGTGTCTTTTTAATGCTCCTGATGTACTGAAGGTCTTCTCACAGTCAAAGCACATATAAGGTCTCACACCAGTATGAATGCGCTCATGCACTTTTAAAGTCTTCAGTTGTGAAAAACTCTTTCCACAAAAAGAACAAAAGTATGGCTTCACATCAGTATGAACTTTAAGGTGTTGTGTTAAATCTGATGCCACAACAAATGCTTTCTCACACTGATCACAGCTGAATGATCTCACTCCAGAGTGACGGCGCAGATGATCATCGAGAGATCTTTTGAGTCTGCAACTCGTTCCACACTGAGAGCATGTGAACGGTTTCTCTCCAGTGTGAATCCTCATGTGCACATTTAGGTTTTCTTTACGTCTGCAACTCGTTCCACACTGAGAGCATGTGAACGGTTTCTCTCCAGTGTGAATCCTCATGTGCACATTTAGGTGATCTTTACGTCTGAAACTCTTTCCACACTGAGAGCATGTGAACGGTTTCTCTCCAGTGTGAATCCTCATGTGCACATTTAGGTTTTCTTTACGTCTGAAACTCGTTCCACACTGAGAGCAGGTGAAAGATCCTTTGACTCCAGATTTTCCAGCTTGTTTCTGTGTGAAATTCTCTTCAGTCTTTGAAGCGACTGTGTTTCCATCTTCATTTGTGAGATGATGAGGTTTCTGCTGTTTGTCTTCATTCACTTCCACTGGGTCTAAAATCAACATATTCAATAAAAGAGGAACAAATGAGAAACAAAAAGAAATATGGTTCAATCTCAATTTAGCACAAATCCAGTTTACTTCTGAGTCTGATAAACTCAGCAAAAAAGAAACATCCCCTTTTCAGGATACTGTTTTTAAAAGATAATTTTGTAAAATCCAGCTTTACAGATCCTTATTGGACAGTGTTTAACCACTTACACCCCTGAAGGCATTTTTTAAATTTCACATCTAAGTGACATGCTTAAAAGTAAAGGCTTGTAGCTCTACAAAAAACAAAACAAGAAATATACAAGTGCATGGTCTCATTTGATAGAAAACCTTTCAAATTTTGAAAAAATATATATGTTGATCATGTTTGGAAGTTCTTATGTTACATCACTGCTGCGAAACCCTCAGAAAAAGTGATGCAATTTATTGATTTGTTTGGTTATTATTGATTGACATGCTGACTAGTATAAAGTCTTTATCAAGTTTGGACTTTGCAAAATCATGTTAACTACATCTGAGCCAAATTTTGGGTTGATATCTCACAGCAATCAAAAGTTATGGCATTTGGAACCAAGGTAGCCTTTTTCCAAAAGTCCAAAAACCACTATAAACGAGATATGAGTGTTTTACTGAACAGAAGAACTACTTACATGTGTAAACGTCACAATACATTTTTTTTATTTTTATAATTACATAAAATAAGTAACAAGTGATAAGATCCTGGTTGATGAGTGATGATTCTTCAGCACATTTTCAGCGTGTTCTCCTATTCTACGGTGCACGGTAAATCAAGACCTGTCAGGGAGATCAGCCCAATCCAAGAGCGTCCAGCGTTAAGAGAGTGTCCGATTGCTCTCTACACATCCTCCCTGCCCACTTTATATTTGACCATTTTATTAGGATAGACAGTTGAATAGGAACCCAACCTCGTTATACTCAGGGCTCTGAACCGGTTAAAGGAACGAAAATGAAAACCGGAAACAAACTAAATTTTAAGAGGAGCAAAAACGAAAACGAAATCAAAATCAATTTGAATCGTTCTGAACAGAAACGTTAATTTGAAAAGACCATTAACCGGTTAATAACATTATTTTATCGTTCTCTTTAATATTTTAATTTGGCAGTGACCAATAATGAATAGAGTAGTACAGCATGTGACGTTGACGGATCAAGCGTGAGTGAAATGCACCATCATCTATGAATCTACCGGTAACGCAAGTCAGCCAGAGCGCGCATTTTCATGCCTCAAGTACATTTCTTTCTTTCTGAGGTCTACAATGAAAGCGCAGGTATTGGAGGACATTCTTTTCGTATGTTTAAATAAGTACGGACTTTAAGCTCAAATAGTCTGATTTAGGCTAGTTTATGGATTCCGTCTAAGCCTATCCAAGTAGGCTACTAGCATCTATCAAACATTTTTCCTATAGTCTTTCAGATTGCCAATACAGGACAGGTCAATGTTTTCTATATAGACGGTTGATGCTTCGTATTAAATGGTATGTTATATTGCATTAAATGATCAAGCTTTATTAGCTGACTGAATTTGATTATGTGATGCAAGGACGTGTTGCGCAGTGTTTGCTTTGAAATTACCAGTTGACAGTGCATTAAAAGAGCAATGGTTATCCAGTTTATTTATTCTTTATTCATGCAATTTTTAAAACAAGTCGTGTTGGAAAAAAAGTTATGTACAAAGAATGTTATCACTCTTCTGAAAAGAATAGGCATATAGACGGCCACTTTCCGCTCCATTAAAACAGGTCAATATTTGTCCCGCTGTTTATGCTTTGTAATTAATACATGTATTTCTGTTGTGGTTTTAAAAATGTTATGAAATAAATATTCAAGTTTAATTATCATGCGTTATATTATTATTGAGTGAAAATAAGTCTTTACTTATACATATTTGTTTAAAGTATAGACTAAATTAAAATAACGTTATTAACCGGTATTTTTTCAAATCAAACCGTTTTCGGAACAGTAATGTTTATTGAGGAACGCAAAAACGGAAACGCTAAAATATCGATTCTGCTCGGAGTGAACCGATTGATATTTTTTCCGTTTTTAAGCCCTGGTTATACTTAAATATATTTGCTTCTTCTTAGCCTAAGTGTTCCTGCAACTGAGTATTCTCGTCTCCGGCGTGATGACTCAGATCTTTCGAATATTCCAATCTAATATGACCCCTGACCTGTAAAGTTGCCAGAACAATAATCATATGCTGTTTGTAAATTGGCCAGAGGAGAACGTCTCGGTTATGGATGTAACCCTC
Organism: Gobio gobio; assembly: GCF_949357685.1. NCBI lineage: Eukaryota > Metazoa > Chordata > Actinopteri > Cypriniformes > Gobionidae > Gobio > Gobio gobio. The sequence continues at coordinate 6,817,111 of NC_137107.1, forward strand.
GTTCCCTGAGGAGGGAACGGAGACGTAACGTTAGTGACTAACGAATGGGGGGTTTCGCTTAGAAGCCTATCATCTTCGAGCTTAGAGAAAACGCCCAATGGCGTGCCAATGCCATGGGCAAGCGGAATTTGCATACGTGACTCCGCCTCACTGCGTGAGTATATAAGGAAGTACGTGGCAATATCGCATTATGTTACCTGCTTGAGGAGCCAAACTGAACTCCGCGTTCCAGGTAGCACAGCTGACGTGGCAAAGGGACGTTACGTCTCCGTTCCCTCCTCAGGGAACGAGGGTTACATCCGTAACCGAGACGTTCCCTTTCGTTCAGTCACTACGACGTAACGTTAGTGACTAACGAATGGGGGTCCCAATAAAATCACGCCACTCAGCTGTCTTCCAGTGCCCTGCGTAAGTGCGAGTACCCTGTCGTAAGACTAGTACGGACGAAGGACTGCCACTTAACACAGGATTACCAAGGTACACTGGGAAGCATATCCCAGTGAGGGAATGCCAAGATGCCTACCCGTGGGGAGGACTTAAGAGACACATATGACCCGATTAGGGGCTGCATATGGAGATCTCTAGGGTACCAGCCGAAGGTGGATTTTTAACCCTAGGGTTGGCGGGGGACACGCCAAGGGAAGAAACCCGCTCACTGCGGAGGCTTACGGTGAAATACACGTGTGGGGGTCGCCGGAGGGGAACCATGCACACGGGGCACCTGGCCGGAGACGAGGGTCTGGGCTCGCTTAGAGGGCAGACACACAGGTATCGGCGTAGGCAGTGCTGGAGGAACTCAGGGCTCTCTGGGAGCTCACCTGAGGGAAAAAATTGAATCTGGCGAATGTGTTAGGTGTCGCCCAGCCTGCAGCTCTGCAGATGTCTGTTAGCGAGGCGCCATGCGCTAAAGCCCAAGAGGAGGCAACACTCCGAGTGGAGTGTGCCCTCACACCAAGGGGACATGGTCGACCTTGCTGCTGGTAAGCCAAAACAATGGTGTCCACTATCCAGTGAGACAACCTTTGCTTTGAGAGAGCACTTCCCTTCCGCTCTCCACCATGACAGACAAAGAGCTGGTCTGAGGTCCTGAAACACTGCGTCATGTCTACATAGGCGCGGAGAGCGCGTACTGGACAGAGCCAAGGCTGGGTCTGCCTCCTCCAAAGGCAGCGCTTGCAGGTTCACTACCTGGTCTCTGAAGGGAGTGGTAGGGAAGAGCACCAGGTGACGAAGAGGTTCCACTTCAACGCATAGGCATGCCGAGTGGACTCTGCCCTAGCGGAAGTGATGGTGGCGACCACCGTAGGTGGTAGGCCACTCAAACCTGCCGCGTCCCGTCTAGGAGCCACACGTGGAGGTTCCAGAGGTCGGGACGCGGGTGCCATAGGGTGCCCCACCTCTGAGTAAGGAGGTCCGGTCTCAGAGGAATAGGCCAGGGAGGGGCTGTCGCAAGGAGTAAGAGTTCGGGGAACTCAGCGGGACAGCCCCGGAAGCTGAAGCCAGGCTTCCAGAAACTGCACCAACGGGGTCATACGGACGGTCGACGTACCAAGGGTGGGGCAGCGAGGCAGCGTTACCGGCCCGGACATGGGAGGCTGTGGGGCGTCCCGGTGTGGGGGCACGGTTAACGGCTGCGTCCTGACAGAGGAGACCAGGGAAGGACGCACGTTCCACTGGGGTCTGCTCTGAAAGGAGGCTGGCGACAGAGAGGGATGCGAGTGGCGGGACCCGGGGGTGGCGCGCACTGTCATCACCGATCTCTGGGTGCTCAGGGATGGGATTGTCAGTTCTTTCTTTAACCACATTAGGGTGCTGCTGACCCGGGGGACAGCAGCTGAACAAAAGATTCTCCCCCGGCCCTCCACCGGGGGAAGGAGCGGCCCTGCTGCCGTCTCCTGGAAATAACTGCCCATCCCTGTGCTGTCCGCATCAGGAGCGCCGCTTACCCTGGCGTTTCTTTGCGGGCTGCGGGGCTGGAGCGGACTGGGGCGCCTTCCTGCGGCTACCTCTGCGTGGCCCGGGTGGAGGCTGCTGCTTGGGTGGCGCAGAGGTTGAGGGAGGGCGCCCTCGGCGGCGAGCAGACCGAGGCACCTGTGCGGGCGGTGGTGTGGAGGCAGCAGCTGACCGCCGGGGCAGGATATGTTTTATCGCCTCAGTCTGCTTCTGAGCGGCCGAGAACTGTTGGGCGAAGCTCTCGACCGCCCCGCCGAATAGCCCATCCTGGGATATGGGTGCGTCGAGGAACCGGGTTCGCTCGCTGTCCCGCATATCGGCCAGGGTGAGCCATAGGTGTCTCTCCTGGACCACAGTAGTGGACATCACCTGACCCAGGGAGCGTGCGGTCACCTTCGTCGCCCGGAGAGCGAGGTCGGTGGCGGCACGCAACTCATTGCTGAGTCCTGGATCAGCTCTACCCTCGTGCATATCGCACAGCAACTGGGCTTGGTAAGCCTGGAGGGTTGCCATGGCATGCAGCGAAGCGGCGGCCTGCCCCGCAGCTCTATAGGTCTTCGCCACCAGGGACGACGAAAACCTACAGGCCTTGGAGGGGTGCTTTGGGTCACCACGCCAGGTCGAAACACTCTGAGGACACAGTTGCATCGCAACAGAGCGTTGGACTGGGGGAACCCCAGTGTACCCTTTAGCCGCGGCTCCATCAAGGGCAGAGAAGGCGGAAGAGCTCGCCAAACGGTCGCGGGAAGACAACGGGTTCTTCCAGGGCCGCGCGATCTCTAAGCGAAACCCCCCATTCGTTAGTCACTAACGTTACGTCGTAGTGACTAAACGAAAGGGAACTGCCCCCCCGACTGAGCCTGGTTTCTCCCAAGGTTTATTTTTCTCCATTATGCCCCTGATGGAGTTTTGGTTTCCTTGCCACTGTCGCCTTTGGCTTGGCTTGCTCAGTTGGGGACACTACATTTTCAACTAAATATCCAAATAAATCTAATTAGTAAACTATTAGGCTGTATGGCCGAATACAATTCTGTTGCATTATTTTCCTGTTTAACACTGTGACGCTTCTTTGAAACAACCTGCATTGTAAAAAGCGCTATATAAATAAAGTTCACTTGACTTGACTAGAGCACAACTGCATGAGCTTAAATGCCTGTGCTTGCATTCTGGGTTAACCCCTTTGGTAGACTGTAGAATCTTATGAAAGTGTGCGGGGTGGCCCACCCGGCCGCCTCGCATACTTCTTGAAACGAGACGCCAGAAAGGAGGGCCACTGAGGAAGCCATGCTCCTGGTGAAATGGGCCCTCACGGCCATGGGTGAAGGCAAATTGCGCACCCTATAAGCCGTGGCTATAGCCTGGACGATCCAGTTACTGATCGTCTGAGTTGACGCAGACAGCCCCTTCTTGGGTGAGCCAAAGCACACCAACAACTGGTCTGACCTTCTCCAATGGGAAGACTTCTCTAGATAAATACTCAGGGCTCTGACCGGGCAGAGCAGATGAAGTCTCCCCTCTTCCGCCGTCAGGTGGGGAGGGGGATGGAAAGTCTGAAGAACCAGAGACCGGGCTCCCTGAGATGGAACCTTGGGAATGTAACCCGGTCTAGGGTGAAGGATGGCCCTTACTCTGCCGGGGGCAAACTCCAGGCAGGTTGGCGTGACCGTCAAGGCCTGGAGATCTCCCACTCTCCTCAGAGAGGTAATGGCGAGTAGAAAGGCCACCTTCAGGGTCAGGTTCTTAGGCTCAGCCAGCTCCAGTGGCTCGAAGGGGGCCTCAGCCAGCCCTTCCAGAACCACCGCCAGGTCCCAGGTTGGGACTCTGGAGCGAGCTACCGGCCTCATCCTCCGAGCCCCACGGAGGAACTGTACAACCAGGTGGTGCTTCCCCAAGGGTCCATCACCTAGAGGTGCGTGGAAAGCCCCAAGGGCAGCCACGTACACCTTCAGGGTGGACGGGGTAAGACCAGCGGAGAAGCGATCTTGGAGGAACTCCAGCACTGAAGCCACTGGGCAGTTAACTGGATCCACCTCACGCTCTCTACACCAAGTGGAAAATACATTCCACTTGAGGCTGTACAGTCTCCTGGTAGAAGGAGCCCTGGAGCTGAGTAAGGTCTCGACTACCTCTGCTGACAGGCCCGCCTCTAGGTACTGAGCCCCCTCAGGGGCCAGACCCAGAGGCTCCACAACTCTGGCCGGGGGTGGTGTATTGTGCCCCCTGCCTGAGAGAGCAGATCCCTCCTCAGAGGAACCTGCCATGGAGGGCCGTCTAGCAGAGCTATGATGTCCGAGAACCATACTCGAGTGGGCCACCGGGGTGCTACTAAGAGCAGGCTGATGCCCTCCCGGCGGACCCGCTCCAGAACTCCCGGGAGCAGAGCGATCGGGGGAAATGCGTACAGACGCAGCCTCGGCCACGTCTGCATCATGGCATCCAGCCCTAACGGAGCTGGATGCCTGAGAGAAAACCACAGTGGACAGTGGGACGTCTCTCGAGACGCGAAAAGGTCCACTTCCACTGGGCCGAATCTCTCGCACATGGCCTCCACCACCTCTGGGTGGAGTCGCCACTCCCCGGGCCTCAGCCCCTGCCTCGACAGGATGTCTGCTCCCTGATTTTGGTCCCCGGGAATGTATATCGCCCTGAGGGACGATAACTTCCCCTGGGACCACAGGAGGATTTGATGCGCCAGTCTGCATAGAGGGCGCGACCTCAAACCCCCCTGGTGATTCAGATACGCGACAACCGAAGTGTTGTCTGAGCGTATCAGGACATGGTGGCCGCCAGTGATGCGCGGGTCAGTGTTTAAACAACCCGCACCCGACCGACGTTTTCAACTAACCCGCCCGCAACTCGGACCGCAAAAAAAAAAGAAGAAAATATTGTACCCGACCCGCTTCCTGGCCCGCATTTTTTAAAAGTAGTAAATGTTCATCGTAGCGTCATTGGGCCTTTGAGAAAATGTTTCAGGCCCTGACGTGGTGTCGCTCAGAGGTGCAGCGGCGAGAGCAGACAGTTCTTGAGGCGGCCCATCATTTTCCATTTCAGCTGTCTAGATGCATATTATTGATGAACACGTTGTTTATGTTTCAACCCGGCTTGAAGAATTAATCAGCAAGCCCTTAGGAGCGCAAACTGTTCTTTTTCTGAATGCTGTATGATATAGCCTAGTATTATGTAAAACAGGCTTGATTTATTCATTTATTTAGTTTCATTTTCTTAACAATTAAGATGCTGCATGTGTTTATCCAGTCTAATCGAAGTGTGCGTCTCTCCCCCGACTTTCCCAGCAAAAATCCCGCCCCTTCTCAGAAAATACATAAAACTGACTTTTCGGAGCTATATGCGTTTAAAAGTAGCCTATTAAAATGGTACAATGGCATTGCTCTGTTCAACGTTTTGGGAAATAGGGCATTTTTGTCCCGCGTCAGCATTTATTCAAAAGTTAACGCTCAACATTCAAAAGGTAAATAAGGATTTATTGACGACCCGACCGACCGTGACCCGAATATCATTAAAAATATTTTTGGATGACTCGTAACCGCGGGTAACCGCGGGTGACCGCAGGCACCCGCTCATTTTGGATCAACCCGCGCATCACTGGTGGCCGCGGAGGTCCGGGTAAAAGCTCCTCAGAGCTTTGTAGACCGCCAGCATCTCCAGGCAGTTGATGTGCCATGAAGAATGCCGGGTCTCCCACAGACCTCTCGCAAACCGGCCTTCCATGACCGCGCCCCAACCAGTGAGGGAAGCATCTGTTGAAACGGCTTTCCAGCAACATGATGCTCCCAGCACTGGTCCTTGGGACAGGAACCAAGGTTTCCGCCATATGACGAGGGAACGAAGGCATTTGCGCGTTACCCTGATCATACGAAACGGATTTCCCCGCGGAGAAAACCCCTTGGCCCTCAGCCACCACTGTAGGGATCTCATGTGCAGCAGGCCAAAAGGTATCACGTTGGACGCTGCTGCCCTGAGCCCCAGCAGTCTCTGGAACTGCTTCACAGTGAGGCTGCGGCCTGGCTTCACTCTGGAGACCCACGCCAGTATGGATTCCACACGCGCGGGGGACATTTGTGCCCGCATCGGCGTGGAATCCCATACAACTCCCAGGAACGTAGTCCGCTGGGAGGGCGTCAACACGCTCTTTTTCGTGTTGAGTTTCAGCCCCAAGCACCTTATGTGGGCTAGAACGACATCTCGATGCCGAACCGCCACATCGCGCGACCTGGCCAGAATGAGCCAGTCGTCGATGTAATTTAGTATACGGATGCCCTGGAGTCTCAGTGGAGCCAGTGCTGCATCCATACACTTGGTGAAGGTGTGAGGGGAGAGTGCCAGGCCGAAGGGAAGAACCCGATATTGGTACCCCCGAAAGCGAACCTCAGGAACTTCCTGTGGGTTGGAAGGATGGAAATGTGGAAGTATGCGTCCTTTAGATCTATCGTGACGAACCAGTCCTCGGACTGGATCTGACTCACGATGGCTGGAATTGTGAGCATCCTGAACCTGAATCTCCTCAGAGACCGATTCAGGAGCCTGAGATCTATTATCGGACGCAATCCACCATCCTTCTTGGGAACTATGAAGTACCGGCTGTAGAACCCGGAGTCCCTGTCCACCAAAGGAACCCGCTCTATGGCTTCCTTGGCTAACAGGGCTTGTACTTCTTGTTCCATAACCCGAACCTGCTCTGGGCCGACCACAGTCCGGACCACCCCGTTGAAAGTCGGGGGAGGAGAACCGAACTGCAGCCTGTAACCCAGCTCTACAGTCTGCAGGACCCATGTAGATACACTCGGAAGGCATTTCCATGCGCCAAGATAATCTACTAAGGGAACCAGCCTCTCGAGGCTGGCCTCGGGTGTCAACCGAGCCTCGAACTCGAAGTCGGGAACGATTTTCGGTGGGTGCACACGTTTGCTGTCCAGCCGCAAGTCCTGTTGGAGGCAGCGAAGACAGCACGCGCGTGCGGGAGATCAGTGAGGCCCGAAGCGTCAGTGACGGCGGGAACACAGCACTGATCTCCCGAGAGCTCCAGCTGGGGGGGCAGCTCTCAGCGATCCAGCCGCAGCTAGGACCGCTTGGTGGCAGCCTTCTTCGCCTGAAGGACGGTCCTCAGATCGGCCTTAGGCTCGGAAGGCTTGCCACGAGAGCGCCGCCTCTTTTGCCAAGCTCCCTCAGGAGGGGCGCGAGAAGCAACGCTCTCTTTCTGCACCTGCCGGTGCGAGGAGCTAGTAGACGGCCGAGACTGTCCCTTTGAGACAGCCTTCCCCGAGGAGCTGGACCGTATTGCTGGAAGGCCGCCGCCTGTTTTCTCACCTCCTGGAACCTCTCGACGACGGTGTTAACCGCGCCGCCGAAAAGTCCAGAAGGCGAGACCGGGGAGTATAGGAGAAAGTGTTTCTCTCTCTCCTTCATCCCCGACAGGTTTAACCAGAGATGTCTCTCCACACAAACCATGCCCGCCATGGAGCGGCCGATGGAACGGGCCGTCTCCTTGGCAATGCGGAGAGACAAATCGGTGGCCTTCCTTAATTCGAGGACATCGTCCGGAGACGGGCCCTCGCCCTCATCGAGCTCCTTGAGGAGGTCGGCCTGGTAGGCCTGCAACACCGCCATAGTGTGCAGGCAGCTACCAGCCCGCCCAGCCGCCATATATGCCCTACCCACCAGCGCAGATGTATCGCGCGCTGGTTTGGTAGGCAACAACGGGGCCTTCAGGGACGAAGCGGCCTCGGGAGAGAGGTAGCTTGCGAGAGACTCCTCTACCCTTGGCAGCGTCCCATAACCCTGTTCGGCCGCCCCCAGTACGTTACCGTAGTCGAGTACTGGAGGGCTGGTAAGTCTGGCCGAATAGGGTTTGTCCCAAGACCTACACAACTCATTGTGTAGGTCCGGGAAAAAAGGCAGACCCCGGCGAGGAGGTTGAGACCTGCGCCTGAAGAACCGTTCATCCAGCTTACTGGGCGGCTGGATTTCAGGTTCTTCTTGTGGCCAATCGATGTTCAACTTGGCCACAGCGCGGGTCAAAACCTCCACTAGCTCCTCTGGAGCGGGTGTGTGAAGCGATGGCTCAGGCTCCACATCACCCGCCTCGACACTCAGCACATCCGACTCCTCGGAGCCGGATAGCTGCAGCATCGGGTTCTCCGCCCCACGGGAAGAAGCCGCCTCGCGGGCTTCCTCACGGGGCGGGAGAACATCGGACTCCTCGGACGAGGATGGGGAAAGTGCCTCAGCAGTCCCGTATCCTGTCACGAGGTCCCGTTGCGAGCCCCATGATCTACGGCGCCGCTGTGCCTCAGCAACAGCGGGCCCAGAACCCTGGGGCTCGCGGGCTTGGCCGGCCTCATTGAACACGGCCAGCCGTGAGCGCAACACTTTGAGCGGCAGCTTTTCACATTCGCCACAGGCGGCTCCCTCGAGAGCCGCCCTAGCGTGCTGCACACCCAGGCATTGCACACACAAAAGGTGTGTGTCCGTGCCCGAAAGGAATCGCGGACACGGATGCACACACCTCGTGAACTGTTGCCCACTAGCCATACTTTCTGTGATATATTTTGTGAAAAACAACACCAAATAGACAGACAAAATGACATATAGCGCTTCGCTGAAGAGCAAAAAGCTAGTGTGTGTTTGCATCAGCTTCCTTTTTGTATCTTCCGGGTATGCCGTCATCTACTACGTCACGACGCAACACCAATCAGATTGGCTTGATTTCATTCATGCTTCAGATGCGTAACGCTGAGGGCGTTCCCAGAGTGTCATCACTCGATGACGCAGTGCGAGTTCCCTCGAAGGGGAACAAAGGACTCGCATTAATGAGCTGCATAATAAATGAGCTTCAGGTAGGCCTATGTGACAGAGAGCAACAGAGCAAAGGAAATATATATTTTTTGTAGTTTATTTTATTTGGAATGTAATCAACAAAGGCCTATTATATTTTAAATGATCAGAAGATTTGACTACACGGCAAAAAATGCTCTTCTTATTTGGTATTTTTTCTTGTTTCCAGTCCAAATATTTAAAATTCTTAAATCAAGATTCATTTACTAGATAAGTACACATTTCTGGGGGGAAAATCAAAATGTTTTTGCTTAGTTAGTTAACTTTATTGTCCCAAGGGGAAATTCTGCTTAGGCACAGTGCAGAGTTGCTTCATAAAGGTGGACCAGATAACTTAAAACAATCTATATTCTCTGCCACAACAATTTATGATTTATTACACCAATTGTTTTAAATAACCTTATGTGATCTCATTTGGCTTTGGATCAAAAAATCTGACAGAAAATATATTTTACAATATTCTGCATTGCATTATAATTCAAAATTGCTTTATTGGCATGAATGTAAATCATACAATATTGCCAAAGCTAGGAATATATGAACATAAATGATAATAAATATATGAACATAAATAAATATTATTATAAATATTATGAGCATTATAAATATAATCTATTATGAAAACACCCAACATGGTATAAATAACACAGATAAGCCATATATTGTCGCGATTGTGTGAGTGATAGTTTCGCTTTTGAGCTGAGCCATTGACGGGCTGTTGCCTTGATTGTTTGGGCGAATTACAAAGGTGGACAGAACATATATAAGCTCAGGTCGGTCAGTTAGTTGTTAGGAGAAGCGCACAGAGAGTGAAGGAGGCATTGAAGCCATGTGTAATGGCTTGATCCTTTCCTTACTCACCTCCTTCAGGCCATTTCTTCTTCTGTTACTCCTGCACTCACTCACATTGTCAACACCTCTCTTCACACCGGGACTTTCCCCACAGCATTTAAGCAGGCTCGGGTAACCCCACTGCTTAAGAAACCCTCTCTGAACCCAGCACTTTTAGAAAACTACAGACCGTATCCCTTCTGCCTTTCATTGCAAAGACACTTGAGCGAGTGGTGTTTAACCAGCTCTCCACGTTTCTTGAACAGAACAACCTCCTGGACATCAACCAATCCGGCTTCAAAAGCAGCCACTCAACGGAGACTGCCCTGCTCTCGGTTACGGAGACACTGAGACAGGCAAGAGCAGCTTCCAAATCCACAGTACTTATCTTACTGGATTTGTCTGCTGCTTTTGACACAGTTAACCACCAGATCCTCCTGTCAACTCTCATGAAGATGGGCATCTCAGGAACTGCTCTCCAGTGGTTCAAGTCTTACCTCTCAGGTAGGTCCTTCAGGGTGTCATGGAGCGGTGAAGTGTCTAAGTCACATCATCTAGCCACTGGAGTTCCCCAGGGCTCAGTGCTTGGACCACTCCTCTTCTCCATCTACATGTCATCACTGGGATCTGTCATTCAGAAACATGACTTTTCCTATCACTGCTATGCCAACGACACTCAACTCTACTTCTCATTTCAACCAGATGATCCCACGGTTGGTGTGCGTATCGCTGCCTGTCTAACAGACATTTCTGCCTGGATGAAGGAACATCACCTGCAACTCAACCTTGCAAAGACAGAACTGCTTGTGGTCTCTGCCAACCCAGCACTTCACCACAATCTCTCCATTCAGCTAGGATCATCAACCATAACTCCGTCCAGGACAGCCAGGAACCTTGGAGTTGTGATTGATGATCAGCTAAAATTCACTGACCACATCACTGCAACAACCCGGTCCTGCAGATTTGCTTTTTACAACATTAGGAAGATTAGACCCTTCCTATCAGAGCAGGCCACACAACTCCTGGTCCAAGCTCTTGTTCTCTCCAGACTGGACTACTGTAATGCTCTTCTAGTGGGCCTTCCGGCATGCACTATCAAACCCTTGCAACTGATCCAGAATGCAGCAGCGATGGTGGTCTTTAATGAGCCGAAGAGAGCGCACGTCACGCCCCTCTTCATCAGTCTGCACTGGCTACCAATAGCCGCTCGCATCAAATTCAAGGCACTGGTACTCGCCTTCAAAGCAACCACTGGCTCTGCACCAATATACCTAAACTCGCTCGTTCAGACTTACACACCCTCCAGGAACTTACGTTCTGCCAGTGAACGACGCCTCGTGGTGCCATTCCAAAGAGGCATGAAATCGCTCTCACAGACCTTTTCCTGGACCGTTCCCACCTGGTGGAATGACCTGCCTATCTCAATTTGTGCGGCCGAGTCTGTAGCCAGGGTTTTTCCTGCATAGAGAATTATGAGGCGGCCGCCTCCGTCAAATTGGGTGCCGCCTCCGTCTGTCGACAAAATTCAGACAGGCAATCACTTGCTCAGATTAGGCCTGTCGTGATAATTAAATAATCATCAGAAATATATATCGTCACATGATCCTTCAGCAATCATTATTATATTATGATTTGCTGGTACAAAGTCATCTAAAGCCATTCCATAGCTGAATGTGAGGAACAGAATAATATTTACATCGTTATGTTAAAGTTCACAGAAACTCATCTTCCCTCTGCTGTAGCTGTCAATCATTCTCCGTTCAGCATTCAAACTGCCCGTCGCGTTCGGTTACAACAGTCAGCAACAGCACGGTAAAACTCTCTCCAAGATGATATATTCATTATAATACTTGATCTGTAGATAAAGGGCTGTTTGCATAAAATGACTTTATCTTGCTGGAGTTAATCTAGCGGTTTCTGAACTATGTTGTACTCGCTACCGGGTGATAACACAAGGGCTATTAATTAGCATCACACGCACAATAACTGGAATTTAAAGCTGTGGGAGGCGTAGCGTCCCGTGTGGGGGAACAGTCAGCAGCTGCGTCATGACAGAGGAGACCAGGGAAGGACGCACGCTCCACTGGGGTCTGCTCTGAGAGGAGGCTGGCGAGAGAGAGGGACGAGAGCAGCGCGGCCCGGAGGCGGCGCACACTGCCATCACCGGTCTCTGGGTCCTCAGAGACAGGGACATGAGTTCTTCCCAAGCGCTGCTAGCCCGGGGGCCAGCAGCGGAAGGATTTTCCCCCGGCCCTGCTACCATCCCCTGGGAAGAACTGGGACCCATCTCTGAGTTGTCCACCTCCAGCCTGGCGTTTGGTCAGGCTGTGGAGCGGACTGGGCGTCATCCTGCAACCACCTCCACGGCGCGGCCCAGGTGAAGGCTGCTGCTGGGGCCGGGCGGGAGGAGGGAGGGCGCCCTCCGGTGGTGAGCGGGCTGAGGCGACTGAGCCGGCGGCTGGTGCAGTAGATGGCCGCCGGGGCAGTACGTGTTACAGCCTCAGTCTGCTTTCGGGCGGCCGAGAACCTTGTGCGCAGTTCTCAGCCGCACCGCCGAAGAGGCCAGCCTGGGATATGGGCGAGTTGAGGAGGCGGGCCCGCTCAACGTCCTCCACATCACCAGGTAAGGCCAGGTGTATCTCCCGGACCACAGCTGTTTGTGCTGAATACAGTGTAATTACACTTTTGCCATTAATGTGTTTATAAGCAACTGAAAAAAACACAAATGTCAGAGCATGTCAAAACTTCTAAAGGGCCCCAAAAGAGCTCAGACTCCAGAGGGTTAAAATACTTGAAGGAAACAGCTCACTTTCAGCAGTTATTGTCCATGGGTCGTAACATTTCTTACAGATTTCTGTTTGTTATAACTGTTACATCAGATAGATAAATTAGCACAGTAGGCCTACATTAGCCTACATTTATTTGAATGTGATTGTGTGTGTGAATTAGCGTCTCTATTAAGTGTCGAGTGTGTCACAATATATCAGCGCAGTATAGCTCAATATAATGACACACATCCGATGGCCTAAAATCGCTTCAATTTTCAAACGGGCAGGCATTAAAACACATACAATTGACAAAGTTTTGTGAGGACGCAAGTGAAAGTGATCTGGCCTCAGGGTGTGTGCTGTCAGAGACTCGACACACCTCGGCTCTGTGTCACAGCTTCGGCCGTCTGTGTGTGTGTGTATCAGCGCATATAAGAACAACTATTAACTTATCTGTATAAACTGTGTAAAACATGCAATTACCATAGTAATTCTGAGCATCCAGATTGTATAAACAAAGATAAATACTCCTGAATTTTTCTGTGTGCCTGCAAACTGCACTTGATGTGACTGATGGGGCGGAGTCACGTGACTAAAACCGAAATAACCGACATGGGGAAATTACGTCGGTTAGAGCAGTGTTTCCCAACCTTTTTTCGGTCATGGCACCCTTTGAAAATTTTCTCCATTTTGTGGCACGATTAATCGTCCAGCCCTAACGCAAGTGTTTTGAACTGGGGGAGGCGTTACACTTTCTGCGTAAGTTGAATACGGAAGGTGGTCATTCATTGCCATTATAATGCTTGGATTAGCCAGAAATTTTTTTTATATAACTCAGATTGTATTTGTCTGAAAGAAGAACGTCATATACATCTAGGATGGATATGAGGGTGAGTAAATCATGGGATCATTTTCATTTTTGGGTGAACTATCCCTTTAGGAAGAGATGCACTGTAGCATTTAAAGCATAATGACTGCTACTTACTGACGGCTGCTTTTGATATTGAGCCCCGCTCTGTTCAGGGACTCATTATTACATTTCTGTTCCTCGAATGTCTGTGAAATTTGTTCTCAGTTGTTGAATCGTTTTATGTTCATACAGATATTTACACATAATTAGAAATTTGCTGGAAAAAAAGCAGTTGAAAGTTTGAGGACGTTTCTTTTTTTGCTGAGTTTAGGATCTAGTTTTAGATGTATTGTTGTACACCAACCTTGTGATTCTTCCTCAAACTCCATCTTTACTGGCTGTAGTTTCTCCTGGAGTAATTCCTCCTGCTTGATTCTTCTTCTCCTGTGGGAAGATGGGAATATATTGTTATTATTATTAATATAATATTACTCAGGTGCAGATGTTTTACTCTAATGGTAGGGTAACATAGAGGAAGATGCCCCCCTCATGAACAATGTGGATTTACTTTTAAACCGTAACGTATTCAGATATAAGTGTATCATGTGCAGGATGATGATGCATTAGCCAATGTGTTATTATAGGAAATAAGAAAAAAAAATTAATAAAGGTGTTATAGCACAAAATGTCTAATTATTAAAGGGTAAGATGGCCCCTGGTGTCAGAAGCACACAAATAAACTTTACAGAATTTATCAATTACTTTTGATATAATTATTGTAATATTTATATATATTTAAAAGCATCATTAATGTAAAATACTAAATCAACTGTTCTATTTAACATATTATTTAAACAATTTAGTTGAATAATTGAATAACTGATGACAGACAAAGCAGAATCCCAGTAAAAGAGTTTCATCTGAAAGGTAAAATTATGTAATGCATGTTTATTTAATCCATATTTTAATTTAAGATATGTCATAATATTTACACAGTGAAATCAAATGTAATGATACTTAATTCTTAATTTCACAATTAATTGAATTTGTAAACGTGATTACAATTACGGGTGCCACAGTTATGTAATCATTCGATAAAATGTAATCACAATTACATAAAAAGTCCACTTACTGTATATTATTCTGTGTACTTAAAATAACCTGTAGAAAGAAAAAAAACACTATTTTTTTCCCTATTGTTTTTATCTTTAGTAAAACATTACAATACCATGCATTTTTACTTGTATGTATATTTGACTTTTGAGGCTTAATGCTATATAATCGTAATTAATAATTGTACAATTTCATGGGAATAATCGACAATTATGATTTTTGTCATAATCGTGCAGCCCTAATTTCACTCAACTAACCTAAAGGTTTTAATGAAAGTAACGATGTCTGAAATATACATCTAATTCATGGAATACTGAATAATAACTCTAATAACATTAATTATATTGTTTACATTTAAAAATAATAACACAAGTAACAACAGGCCACTATAGTTTGTCTACTATAGCTGTTATTTCTTCATGGTATTAAGTGTTTATTTTCTCAATAGTGGTGTTATTATCAGAAATGAGCTCTATATTTCTACATTAGCTATTAAACTATCAGTTCTCAGAGCAGTTCAGAGAGAAGCTGAGAGAATATTGATGAGGGTTGATCGCTGTAATCAGACATCGATTAAACGCGTGAATGTGTGCAAATTACAGACAACGATCGCAAATCAGAGATGAAGATTTAACGAAAAAGTCCAGTTCTTGTCGAGCTAGTTCAATGCATGTAGGATATAAGTTGTCAGATTTAGATTTCTCCTGATAAAAACTGAAATAAATGTACTCACAGACGGATAAACCAGATTTACAGTTGTGATGGAGACACGATGAAACTTCACGAGGTAAAAGCTTATGTGGCGTTCACACCGGACGCGATTCGCGCGAATAATTCGCGCTAATCGCGCGAAGGTGGACGCGTGTACATTTTGAGTTTACTCGCGCGAATCGCGCGTGAAATTCGCGCGAATCGCGTGTGACATTCACTGCACAACAGATGCGAATTCGCGTCATGGGCGGGGCTTCCGCCAGCAGCTCGTCTCGTTGAGAAATGGCTGACATGGGCTGTGTTTACATGTCTTTTTTTTTGTTCATATCTACTGTTAATGTGTGACAAAACGTAGTTTTAAGACTTTTTCAGTCGATAATGTAGTTGTTTAAAGCTCAAATCTGTGGTTTATTTACATAAACAGTGCCTATTTGAACATTTTATCTGCCGTTGTCGGAGCTGTGAGCTCCAGCGGACAGCGCGCTCAGCGCACGTGAAAGCCGGCGAGGGCAACCTTTCCTCGGCCAGTCCTTCTGCCGTCTCCCGCTGGCTCTGATGTCTCTGTGGTGTGTCTCGAGCTATAATTCGTCTTGTAACGGCCGATCTTTGGTCTCATGGATCTATAATTTGTTCCCTGGCAAATCGTTTAGGCTGAGGGCAAAGATAAGTTTCATTACTTTATATTTTTAGGCTATAACTGTACGTTGCAGTTGTAACGTTAGCCTACTAGCACTGACTTTGAATGTTTGACTGCATTGTTGCTTTGTTTCATGTATAGCTTGTTATACATTACTGATACTTTTGTATTATTGATCATACATAAACTTGCATTTAACAAAAAGAGACTGGGTTGTGTTTCATGTAATTTAATGTTATCACAGTGATAATCATATTGTCTGAACCAGATATCAATATACAGATTTTCTCTTCATTGTTGTCACTACTAGAGCAAGCTCCTGATTGGTTAACGCGGCGCGAAATATCCGCCAAAGTTCAGATTTTTCAACTTGAGCGTTTCGCGCGATTCGCAAACGCTCAAAACGCTCAAGTCGCGTCCTTCTCGCCGCCTCATTCGCGCGAATCGCGCCGCAGAATGCCATTTCGCGTCTCTGCATTGACTTAACATGTAAATCACTCGCGCGAATCGCGCGAATCGCGTCCGGTGTGAACGCACCATTAGAGTCTGGACTGTGATGACGCGTTTTAACGGTTATCAGCATTGCAAAGTTTTTTTAATATTTTTAATTTGTGTGAAAATAATGTCGTTATGCAAATTTATAGCAATAGACTTTGTATGATCTTAAAATAAAAAAAAATAGAATAGTGAAATACTGCTGTGAGGGTGTTTCCCTTTTCACAGACTGTGATGACACGTTTAAGGTCATCAATATTGTAAACCCTGCAACGTATTTTGTATTTTCATTTAAAAAAAATTATGTACATTTATAACACTAATACTTTGTATCAAATTACAAAAACAAGTTACCGCTGCTGTGAGGGTGTTTCTAATAGTGTCTATGGGAGTAAGGGTAAAAATTGACATATTTCTCTCTTTTCACTCCCGTTATCAATCTCACTCTATTTTTTCCCTCTTTTTGAAAGTTGTAGCTGGATGGCACAGCAGCAGGCAGTGATGCCCACAGATGGCTTCATAACACAACTGATTGATTTCATGCTTTTCAACATGTTCTTGATGCATCATATATGCACAATTAATGAGATTAACTCCTCAAAATAAACAAAACACATCCTTTCATAAATTGTTGCCATTTGTGAACTATTATTTTGACCTTAAATTATCAGACTTCACCTTTTTAGCATTTGTACAGTTTCTCTCCAGTGTGAATTCTCTGGTGTGTTTTTTAGCCACTCTGGCTTTTCATTTTCATTAAAAAATATATATTAAACATATTATAGCCACACAAATGTGGTTCAGGCAACGCATAGCCTACAATGATTATTTTCACTGCATGGATATTTATAACAAAACGAAATATAAAACACAACCCTGCCTATTTTCGTTTACATTAAAACAATTATTAAACATTAATATGTGGTTTAGACAATAAGTGTGCATATATATGATTATCAATGTAATAAAATTAAATATGACATAAAACAGAACCCAGTCTCTTTTTGGTAAATGTCAGTTTATGTGTGATCAATAATAGCCATTATAAAAGTATAAGTAAAAGGTATAAGAAGCCATACAATAAATAAAGCAAACAATTCAGTCAAAAAAAGTCAGCGCTAGTAGGCTAGGCTACAATGGCTTAAAAATAGCTCATATAGCCTAAAAAATAAAGTTATGAAATTTTATTTTGCCCCCAGACAAATTTTTTTGTCAGGAAACAAATTATAGATTCACGAGACCAAAGAACGGCCGTTAGATATAAACAAGATGAATCATATCTCGTGTTTAACCACTGCAGAGACATCAGAGCCAGCGGCAAACGTCAGAAGGATCTCACAACTCCAAAAACGCTATGAGAAAACTAGAAACACCGCTGTGTGTTGCTCTGAGACGCACAACAGTTCTGCTGTGACTTTATAGGTAATATTTTCATTTGCAAAACTGAGCAAAAACAGACAGTACTGTCTAAAATATAACACAATATTAACTTCTTATTTATTGAACTGTTGTATAAAATCAATATCACATTTGCACTCTTGCTATTCAGGACAAAACCGCACTCGTGTGATTCTCGTTTCTCATGTGATATTGCTTATTGAAACCTTTTTATGACTTTGTTAATTAAAAAAAATGACTCTATGCATGTTACAAACAGAGGTGACACGGATAACAGAGGCGGGTGAAAGCAGAGTTTATTTGCAGAACCATGATGTGAGCAGATGAGGTGAGAGTCAGATATGGCAGTTCAGGTGAATGCTGGATATGAAGGTGATACGATACGTTTATTGATAGTAGAACAGCGGGACAATGAATCGAATGAGACGAGGACCAGGAGACAGGACGAGACGAGGAGACACTCAGGAGACGAAGGAGATCAGGTAAGTTGTCAGGTGAGTCTGAGGAAGCAAGCATGAGTAGTAGCATGTGCAAACGATACCGGATAGTGACGGAGTGTGAGCGTGGGGCTTAAGTGCAGGTGGTGATTGCTGTGATGATGACGTGCAGGTGTGTGTGCTCAGTACTCAGGTGATTGGGATCGTTGTGGTTGTGAGAGGGTGGAGCCTGGCGTGCTTGTAACATTACCCCCCCCCCCCCTCCACGGCCATCTCCTGAGGGACGAGGACCCCGACGCCGTGGTGGTCGACCTCTACCCCGAGGTGCCGGCCGGTCAGGGCGGGTAGCGTGGAATGTCTCCAGTAGGTTCGGGTCAAGGATGTCATGCCTGGGTACCCAAGATCGTTCCTCTGGGTCGTACCCCTCCCAATCCACTAGGTATTGGATTTGACCACCACGACGCCGGGAGTCCAAGATGTCCTGGACCTGGTATGCTGCGCCGTCGTCAACGAGGAGAGGAGGAGGCTCAGGGGTAACGCCAGGCTCTGGGGAAACAGAAACAGAAGGGAAGTGAGGCTTCAGGAGAGACACGTGGAAAGTGGGGTGAATCCGGTACTGAGGAGGTAACTGGAGTTTATACGTGACCGGATTGATCTGCTGCAGGATGGTGAAGGGGCCAATGAATCTGGGACTCAACTTCTTGCACTGCAGACGCAGTCTGATGTCCCGGGTAGACAGCCAGACCTTCTGCCCAACCTGGAAAGTAGGTGCTTCTGAGCGGCGAAGGTCGGCTGTCATCCTGCGTCTGCAGAGGGCCCGTTGAAGCTGATGGTGGGCTGAGTCCCAGACCCTCTCACTCTCCCGGAACCAGTAATCCACCGCAAATCTGCTCAAAGGACTTGAAAGTTAAACGAATGTGTTCAGTACAGTACAGGTGTTTTAATGTATAATAAATGTGAAATATCATCTATAAACACTGTGTCCGTGGACCAGTTATCTGGCGGGTCTAAATAAATGTGAAATGGGACGTCTTTGTGTTTCCAGCGGCCGTTCGGAGCAGAAGGCGCCAAATCACTTGAAAGTTAGATGACTACGTTCGGTTGAGTGTGCCCAGTACAGTAGAGGTGTTTTCATCAATAAAAACTGTGATATGGCATCTATAAACACTGTGTTAGTGGACCAGTTAACTGGAGACTCTAAATAAATGTGAAATGGGACGTCTTTTAGTTTTTTCAAACTCTGCTGCACTGTGCTTCACTGAAACCTGGCTGAGTGAAGCCATACCGGACAACGCACTATATCTGCTGGGCTTCCAGCTGTTCCGAGCGGATCGCATCGCGGAACTAACAGGGAAAACGAGAGGTGGTGGATTGTGTTTCTACATTAACGAAAGTTGGTGTTCAGATGTAACAACGCTGAAGAAGATGTGCTCTCCTAATCTAGAGGCGCACTTCATAAACTGCAAACCTTTCTACTCGCCGCGGGAGTTTTCCTCGTTCATTCTCGTGAATGTTTACATCCCTCCAGACGCGTGTGTGAGCGTGGCGTTACAACAGCTGGCTGAACAAATAGCTGAAACTGAACAAAGGTATCCAGACTCTCTTTTAATCATTCTTGGGGATTTTAACAGAGCAAATCTCTCCTGTGAACTGACGAAATACAGACAGCACGTTACATGTCCCACCAGAGACAGTAATATACTGGACCACTGTTACACAACAATAAAGAATGCATATCACTCCATCCCACGGGCAGCTTTGGGGCTCTCTGATCACTGTGTGGTTCATCTTATACCGACCTACAGGCAGAAACTGAAATCAGCTAAACCGGTAATAAGGACTGTAAAAAGATGGACTATTGAAGCAGAGCTGGACTTGCAAGCCTGCTTCGATTGCACTGATTGGACTGTTTTTGAAGCTGCTACCACTGATCTGGACGAGCTCACAGATACTGTAACATCATACATCAGTTTCTGTATGCATTCCTACCAGGACATTCTTATCATTCACTAATGATAAACCATGGTTTACTGGGAAACTCAAACAGCTCCGTCATGCCAAAGAGGATGCTTACAGAAGTAGGGACAAAGTCTTGTATAACCAGGCCAGAAACAGACTGACAAAGGAGATTTCAGCTACTCTGAAAAGCTCAGAAACCAGTTTTCAGCCACCGACCCTGCCTCAGTCTGGACAGGCCTGAGGAACACAAGTCACCATCCCCCCGATCTGTAGAGAATCAACAACTGGCTGAGGATCTGAATGCATTCTACTGCAGGTTTGAAAAGCCTAGTTTCACACCACACACCCGCTCTGATCTGCACTTCACACGTCCCCCATCACCTCCTGCAACCGCCATCCAACCTGAGCATAAGGTCTGTGTGGAAACTAGGAAAGCTTCAGGCCCAGACGGCATCTCATCTGCCTGTTTGAAAGCCTGCGCTGACCAACTGGCCCCAGTCTTCACGCAGAACTTCAACAGATCATTGGAGCAGTGTGAAGTTCCCTGTTGCTTCAAACGCTCCACTATCATTCCCGTCCCCCAAAAAACCCAAATCACTGGACTTAATGACTACAGACCTGTCGCTCTCACGTCTGTGGTCACTCATGAAGTCGTTTGAAAGACTGGTTCTGGCCCACCTGAAGGACATCACTGGACCCTTGCTGGATCCTCTTCAATTTGCCTACAGAGCAAACAGGTCTGTGGATGATGCAGTCAACATGGGAGTGCATTATATCCTGCAACATCTCGACAGACCTGGGACTTATGCAAGGATCTTATTTGTGGACTTCAGTTCGGCCTTCAATACCATCATGCCTGATCTTCTCTCAGCTAAACTGACCCAGCTCTCCATGCCATCCTCAATCTGTCAGTGGATCTCCAGCTTCCTGACAGACTGAAAACAGCTTGTGAGACTGGGGAAACTCACACTACCATCACTGGCGTCCCCCAGGGGTGCGTTCTCTCCCCACTGCTCTTCTCCCTGTACACCAATGACTACACTTCTAAAGACCCACGCTCAAAACGGTGGAGATGATAGTGGACATCAGGAGGAACAGACCAGCTCTCCCCCACTCACCATCATGAACAGCACTGTGGAAGCAGTGGAGTCATTCAGGTTCCTGGGCACCACCATCTCTCAGGACCTGAAGTGGGACAATCACATTGACTCCATTGTGAAAAAGGCCCAGCAGAGACTGTACTTCCTTCGTCAGCTGAGGAAGTTCAAACTCCCACAGGAGCTTCTGATTCAGTTCTACTCGGCTGTCATTGAGTCTGTTTTATGCACTTCCATCACTGTCGGGTTTGGTTCAGTTACCAAATCTGACATCAGGAGACTACAACGCACAATCCGGACTGCGGAGAGGATTATTGGTGCCTCCCTGCCAACCCTCCAGGACCTGTACTCTTCCAGAGTGAGGAAGAGAGCAGGGAAAATCATCACAGACTCCGCTCACCCTGGACACCGCCTGTTTACCATCAGGACGGCGACTCCGATCACTGGCCACTAGAACATCTAGGCACAGGAACAGTTTCTTCCCACAGGCCATTTCCCTCTTGAACAGTTAAAATACCCCCCCCCCCCAATATAATTTCTGTCTCATTCTGTGATGTGAAGCCTGTCAGATTACAAAAGTAGCTTATTTCAAACACTCGATTAAATGTTCTCTTTTGTTGGACAACAGGTTTGTAAACGCTTCTCATTACAAGTTTGGAAAGAGGTTGTTGCTTTTTTCTAATGCACATTAAGGGGGCTTTAACACTAGGCACGTTTGCTGTGGTCATGTCCAAACGCGATTGTTCCCGGCGTCCCCCCCCGCAGCTCTGGTCTGGTTTCACACTCAACTTGATTCTATCGAACCCTGGTGCACTTGTTCATCTTACGTCATCAAAAATGTGCACGGCGGATGATAGAAAACACACTGCCGTAAATATATTGTGTTTTTATTCATTTGGTGCTATTATGCGCAGCTGAGTAAACGACTCTTAGGTTTACTGTATGTGCGTCGCATGAAGTTCATTTGTTGCCCTGATTGCACGCATATGCGCGAATACACGCGTATCCAAGGTAAATCATCAACACCATCATCCCTTACATGTGTTTTATTGAACTAAATATTCAATATGCTAAACTAATATGCTGAAACACATATGCAGGTTGCGTTTCTTCCTGAACAAGTCCGCACCCGAGTCCGTGTTGCTTTCACATTCACGTGAATCGCGAGACAGTTCGAGGTCCACCTCCTTCAGATAGTCTCGGGAACCCCGGTGCGCACCGAGCCCACGATTGACAGCTTTTACATTAGCAATTTTTCATGCAAACCGTGCTCCTTTTCGAACTAAAATGCCATTGACTCCATCTCACAGTGCATGCAGAGATAGAGCAGCGTTTATTGCGAACCGATCGCCCTGAACAGTGCTGCGCATCATCTACACATATATTTATTTATTTAAAAATGTAAAGAATTTTCATAATTTCACAAAGACAAATCTCGATTTTGGTTTAATTTCAGTCAATCATGCAGCCCTAGATTAACCTCACACGAGCACAAAATAAATTCTGCCTTCACTCAAACGAGCTCTGTCTCGCATGCTAAACTGTAGGCTATTGCACGCGTGCTACTGGGGTAAAAATATTCATCGCACAGACCGATTTTTTTGTAGCACGTGCAACATATATGTCGCACTGTACAGCCATGCTTACAGCAGAGTAAACACTAAACACACTTGTTGTCATCAGAGAATCCGGCCAATCGTGGAACAGCTGTGTCGTCATCAGAGCTCAATGGTTAGTTCACCTGAAAGATTCACTCAAAATGCGGATTCATTCAGAAATGAAACACCGCTGTGTGTTGCTCTGAGACGCACAACAGTTCTGCTGTGACTTTATAGGTAATATTTTCATTGGCAAAACTGAGCAAAAAGACACTTCTGTGTCTAAAATATAACACAATATTAACTTCTTATTTATTGAACTGTTGGATAAAATCAATATCACGTTTGCACTCTTCCTATTCAGGACAAAACCGCACTCGTGTGATTCTCGTTGCTCATGTGATATTACTTAATTTTTAAAAAAAATTACTCACGACTTAAGCCACTCAAAGTTTTGTTTCTTTATTCTTGTAACAAACTCTATGCAATGCAATATAATGAATGACATTAATAATAAAAACACATCTTAACACTTATTCTCTGATGATGTCACTAAGTTACAATCAATAACATCTTTTGATTGATCAGAATATCAAACTATTTACATGAAAATGATCCGAACATGAACTTTGATCACTTAGACGCCTTTGGGCAACACTTTTTCTCATGTCTCAGTAGACTAGAGGAGCAGCTGAAACTCTTCCCACATGAAGAGCACTGGTGCGGCTTCTCTCCAGTGTGAACTCTCTCATGAGCTTTCAATGTTCCTGAATGAGAGAAACTCTTTCCACAATGTGAGCACTTGTACGGTTTCTCTCCAGTGTGAACTCTCTGGTGTGTTTTTAAGTTGCCTGATGTACTGAAGGTCTTCTCACAGTCAAAGCACATATAAGGTCTCACACCAGTATGAATGCGCTCATGCACTTTTAAAGTGGTCAGTTGTGAAAAACTCTTTCCACAAAAAGAACAAACGTGAGGCTTCACATCAGTATGAACTGTAAGATGTTGTCTTAAATCTGATGCCCCAACAAATGCTTTCTCACACTGATCACAGCTGAATGATCTCACTCCAGAGTGACGGGGCAGATGATCATCGAGAGATCTTTTGTGAGTGAAACTCTTTCCACACTGAGAGCATGTGAACGGTTTCTCTCCAGTGTGAATCCTCATGTGCACATTTAGGTTTTCTTTACGTCTGAAACTCGTTCCACACTGAGAGCAGGTGAAAGATCCTTCGACTCCAGATTTTCCAGCTTGTTTCTGTGTGAAATTCTCTTCAGTCTTTGAAGCGACTGTGTTTCCATCTTCATTTGTGAGATGATGAGGTTTCTGCTGTTTGTCTTCATTCACTTCCACCGGGTCTAAAATCAACATATTCAATAAAAGAGGAACAAATGAGAAACAAAAAGAAATATGGTTCAATTTCAATTTAGCACAAATCCAGTTTACTACTGAGTCTGATAAACTCAGCGAAACATCCCCTTTTCAGGATACTGTATTTAAAAGATCATTTAGTAAAATCCAGCTTTACAGATCCTTATTGGACAGTGTTTAACCACTTACACCCCTGAAGGCATTTTTTAAATTTCACATCTAAGTGACATGCTTAAAAGTAAAGGCTTGTAGCTCTACAAAAAACAAAACAAGAAATATACAAGTGCATGGTCTCATTTGATAGAAAACCTTTCAAATTTTGAAAAAATATATATGTTGATCATGTTTGGAAGTTCTGCCAGAAAGACTCGGGAGAATAAATACTGTGACAATTATCCATTTATTAACAACCCAGCAAGCAATAAAGTATATTGGCATAGGCCCCGTCCGTAGCTCGCAATCTGAGGGTCCGGACTCTGCATATCCTGCCTGAAGACGAAGGCAGAGGCGCAGCCGACCCCCCCGTGAGGTATGGAAGGGACCATCCTGGTGGTGGTGGGGTGGATGTAGGGAAGGATTTGACTTGGAGGTGGTGGGGAGGATGGCGGTGAATTGGAGCGTCAGCATCTGCGAACTCAGACGAGCGTAAGTACCGATCTTTTATACCCAGTATTAGAATGTGATTGGATAGATACATTTAAAGTGACATGACAATTAAGTCTTCCCGGCAGAACTTATGCTTAAGCTTCCATTTCTGCCAGAAAGACTCGGGAGAATAAATACTGTGACAATTATCCATTTATTAACAACCCAGCAAGCAATAAAGTATATTGGCATAGGCCCCGTCCGTAGCTCGCAATCTGAGGGTCCGGACTCTGCATATCCTGCCTGAAGACGAAGGCAGAGGCGCAGCCGACCCCCAAAAATTAGGTGGAAGAATTCTTCCACCTGGACGGAGCCTATCCTATCCCCCAAAAATGGTAAATAAAATAGACCCACCGGTCTTGTATCCTGGAGTTCCTACAAAGAAGAAGAGCAAGAGTTAACATGTTAAGCGTGAACATGGAACGCCGCCTGCTGATGGCTAAAAAGGCCACTTCATGATTAACAGAACTTGAAGTTATCATTTGTAGAGAGTACTACGCATGAGCAAATCATATCTACTGCTGCATAAATGTAAACATTTGGCTGTTGTTGTTGTTTTTTTGTTTTTGTTTAGTTTTTTTTAATATATATATAAAACGCATGTATAAACCATCGAGACAGGCCGCAGGGCCACACGGTCTGCTAGACCACGGAGACAAGGCCGCAGGGCCGCGCGGTCTGCTAGACCACGGAGACAAGGCCGCAGGGCCACACGGTCTGCTAGACCACGGAGACAAGGCCGCAGGGCCGCGCGGTCTGCTAGACCACGGAGACAAGGCCGCAGGGCCGTGCGGTCTGCTAGACCACGGAGACAAGGCAGCAGGGCCGCGCGGTCTGCTAGACCACGGAGACAAGGCCGCAGGGCCGCACGGACTGCTAGACCACGAAGACAAGGCCGCAGGGCCACAAAGACGAGGCCGCAGGGCCACACGGTCTGCTAGACCACGGAGACAAGGCCGCAGGGCCACAAAGACGAGGCCGCAGGGCCACACGGTCTGCTAGACCACGGAGACAAGGCCGCAGGGCCGCACGGACTACTAGACCACGAAGACAAGGCCGCAGGGCCACAAAGACGAGGCCGCAGGGCCACACGGTCTGCTAGACCACGGAGACAAGGCCGCAGGGCTACACGGTCTGCTAGACCACAGAGACAAGGCCGCAGGGCCGCACTGACTGCTAGACCACGGAGACAAGGCCGCAGGGCCGCACGGACTGCTAGACCACGGAGACAAGGCCGCAGGGCCGCACGGACTGCTAGACCACAGAGACAAGGCCGCAGGGCCGCACGGACTGCTAGACCACAGAGACAAGGCCGCAGGGCCGCACGGACTGCTAGACCACGGAGACAAGGCCGCAGGGCCGCACGGACTGCTAGACCACGAAGACAAGGCCGCAGGGCCACAAAGACGAGGCCGCAGGGCCACACGGTCTGCTAGACCACGGAGACAAGGCCGCAGGGCCACAAAGACGAGGCCGCAGGGCCACACGGTCTGCTAGACCACGGAGACAAGGCCGCAGGGCCGCACGGACTACTAGACCACGAAGACAAGGCCGCAGGGCCACAAAGACGAGGCCGCAGGGCCACACGGTCTGCTAGACCACGGAGACAAGGCCGCAGGGCTACACGGTCTGCTAGACCACAGAGACAAGGCCGCAGGGCCGCACTGACTGCTAGACCACGGAGACAAGGCCGCAGGGCCGCACGGACTGCTAGACCACGGAGACAAGGCCGCAGGGCCGCACGGACTGCTAGACCACAGAGACAAGGCCGCAGGGCCGCACGGACTGCTAGACCACAGAGACAAGGCCGCAGGGCCGCACGGACTGCTAGACCACAGAGACAAGGCCGCAGGCCCGCACGGACTGCTAGACCACAGAGACAAGGCCGCAGGGCCGCACGGACTGCTAGACCACAGAGACAAGGCCGCAGGGCCACATGGTCTGCTAGACCACATAGACAAGGCCGCATGGCCACACGGTCTGTTAGACCACATAGACAAGGCCGCAGGGCCACACGGACTGTTAGACCACGGAGACAAGGCCGCAGGGCCACAAAGACGAGGCCGCAGGGCCACACGGTCTGCTAGACCACATAGACAAGGCCGCATGGCCACACGGTCTGTTAGACCACATAGACAAGGCCGCAGGGCCACACGGTCTGCTAGACCACATAGACAAGGCCGCAGGGCCACACGGACTGTTAGACCACGGAGACAAGGCCGCAGGGCCACAAAGACGAGGCCGCAGGGCCACACGGTCTGCTAGACCACATAGACAAGGCCGCATGGCCACACGGTCTGTTAGACCACATAGACAAGGCCGCAGGGCCACACGGTCTGCTAGACCACGGAGACAAGGCCGTAGGGCCACAAAGACGAGGCCGCAGGGCCACACGGTCTGCTAGACCACGGAGACAAGGCCGCAGGGCCGCACGGACTACTAGACCACGAAGACAAGGCCGCAGGGCCACAAAGACGAGGCCGCAGGGCCACACGGTCTGCTAGACCACGGAGACAAGGCCGCAGGGCCACACGGTCTGCTAGACCACAGAGACAAGGCCGCAGGGCCGCACGGACTGCTAGACCACAGAGACAAGGCCGCAGGGCCGCACTGACTGCTAGACCACGGAGACAAGGCCGCAGGGCCGCACGGACTGCTAGACCACGGAGACAAGGCCGCAGGGCCGCACGGACTGCTAGACCACAGAGACAAGGCCGCAGGGCCGCACGGACTGCTAGACCACGGAGACAAGGCCGCAGGGCCGCACGGACTGCTAGACCACAGAGACAAGGCCGCAGGGCCGCACGGACTGCTAGACCACGGAGACAAGGCCGCAGGGCCGCACGGACTGCTAGACCACAGAGACAAGGCCGCAGGGCCGCACGGACTGCTAGACCACGGAGACAAGGCCGCAGGGCCGCACGGACTGCTAGACCACAGAGACAAGGCCGCAGGGCCACACGGTCTGCTAGACCACATAGACAAGGCCGCATGGCCACACGGTCTGTTAGACCACATAGACAAGGCCGCAGGGCCACACGGACTGTTAGACCACATAGACAAGGCCGCAGGGCCACACGGTCTGTTAGACCACATAGACAAGACATAGACACATAGACACATACACCACCACCAGTAGTTGCATAGGGATTTACTTCGATTTTAGACCATGTACGATTTGGGTTAAGATGCGAACCCACCGGCCATCGTAGTTCCTGACGCGAGATTCACAGCTACCATGACGTACAGATATATGGGCCACAGCCATCTTTTGATATAGTAGAAAGACCATGCAATCATAACGTACCGAGCCGAATTGGCCGGAACACCACCACCAGTAGTTGCATAGGGATTTACCTGAACCATTACTGGAGAGCTTGCTGAGCTTCAAGATGATTTTAGAATCGGTCTTTTATAAGACTTGAATGCAGAAAAACACCACAGCTAAATGCTGGCCTGGAATTTCCGCGGTCGTAGCTGTAGGAAAGTCTGATACGAAGAGAAGGAGGTAAACTGCAGCTTTTAAGGTCAGTATAAAAGTGGGTCGGAAACCAGGCCTTAGAGAGAGGTGCTCCATTAGATAAAATATTGGTGTAAGTGGAAGAGCGACCTTTACGATTTAAGTGTTAGGAGTTAAATTAAAAGCTTTGAACTTTCCAGATGTTTGTTAAGACAAGTAGGTAATCTTAGTTTTACCTTTGGAATTATGGGAGAGTTTACTGAACATGCCTGATGGTTTGAGCATTGCTGAAGAAAACCATCTTGACCATCATGGAATCCCGCATTCAGATGCTTCTTGATAGGGGAGACCTTGGTAAAGGATGCCAACTCCGCGGGTTGAGCTATGTTCGTAGCAACTCCAATCTGAAAGAATGGCCCATGCACAGGTGAGTTGGAGTTCGCATTTCTTTCCATCTGCAGTTAGGAGGATTCTAAACCCCTGGGCGTAGCTCCCGCTCACATCTTAATAGAACACCATCTAACCGTCAACCTGCTGAGAGAACCCCCAAAAGAAAATTAACCAGAACAGCATGACAAATACATAACATGCGCATGTGGTTGAGAACACCGGACGATGCCCTTGCAAAAGGAAGATAAGTGTTATATGGTTTAGCTTTACTAGCTAATAAAACCATAACTAGCTATATAGGACCCGACACAGCTACCGAACCTATGAAAGAGATCAAAGCGAGATTCATAATTTGATAACCCAAGCCAGGATAATACTGTGATTTTTGCCACGTTTGGCAGTATGAAAAATATCGCAATCCTAAAAATTCCTTTGACCCTAGAATAAAATCTGATTTCTTTAATAGTTAGTTGACATGTTCACCAACACCATGATAAAAGTTTTGGCCTGAATGATTTCGCTAAGTGAATGGGTTGATGTAAAACTCCAGACAAGTCCTCGTGCATCTGATTAACATACAGCCTGCCGTAAATGCCCTGAGATCCCACAGGGTGGCATCGGGATCGCAGTCTGAAAAGCAACAAATCACAATGTCTAAGCGCACCGTGTGTGCCAGCTTTAGTGAAGAGAAAGAAAAAAAAAACTTACTGCGAGAGACCTCTCAGTTTGCGGTGCAGCCAGGCATCAATACGCATATGCAGACTGTGTCAACAGTCAAAGTTATATTTATCCCCCTGTATATTGTGTTAGTCACGATAGAATTCAATGCGAGTGTAACCGGTCACAGACATGCATTTTCTGTAGCTCAAACAGTAGAGCGTGGCACCAGCAACGCCAAGCCACAGGTTCGATTCCCAGGGAAAGCAAGACCCGAAAAATGCCAAATGTGCACCCCGAATGCAACTCAAGGTGCCCTAGACAAAAGCGTCTACTGCCAAAAGCGTTACTGCCAATTCTGCCTTCTAGTGCATACGTTTGACCAACGAATAGTAGAATATGCAATAGATCATGATCCGGTGCAGTCGGATTGACCACAGCGGTTTCCACTGGAGTTTATCTGAAATGAAGCATTGACAGTTTAATGCGTTTAAAAAGGAAGTGCACTCTGCTCACTGTATTCATAAAAGATTTGAATAATTGTATTCCCGTGCTGCGATTTAGATGCTGAACGATCCAATCTTTATGTATACGGGTCGGATTGAGTATGGAATTAAATTATTGCTGCTATCGAATATCAAGTCAAACCTTGTTTTGTATGCAAACCTTACCCGACATATGGTGCTGAGAGTACAAGCGAGATACAAATGTGTTTTATTCATAAATGTAGCCATGGCGTCCTAGCACGGAAGGACCAAGTGAGACGTAACACAACTTCTAATTTCTAAAAATAAAAAGAAGTATCCAGATATCAGTAGCTGAAAAAAATATGAAGAGTCAAATTAACTGGAGTAAAGCGAAGACAAAAGCA
This sequence comes from Gobio gobio, assembly GCF_949357685.1. Taxonomy (NCBI): domain Eukaryota; kingdom Metazoa; phylum Chordata; class Actinopteri; order Cypriniformes; family Gobionidae; genus Gobio; species Gobio gobio. Next base: position 6,847,207 of record NC_137107.1, read on the forward strand.
CACAATTACTAATATATATATTTTGATTAACTAATATGTAGCGCATTTTATAATGCAATGAGCAAAGCACCTTTATATGAGCCAGAACACTACAGTTCTTCCTCATAGGGAAGGAAGCCATATCGAATCACGAAAGGAAGCCATTCCAACACTTGGTGCCCCATATGTTTGAGCAAAATATGTACTCTGCTGGATGACAGCCAAAACACTTCTAAGCTTGAAACAATGTTATGTCAGTTAAATGTGACGAACTCACAGCACTTGAAAGATGTATCTAACGCCATTGAATCAGAACGGATCAAAGCACGGATGTCGGTGCTGTACCTACATATGCAAATTTGCTCAGCACAGATTTTAAATTGAATTTTAGCGATCTGATAGCACTGAACCCAATCGCGATTTCAACTTAACTCAGTTCATAATGAAGCCCCGATAAATGGGTGCATGTTGCTTTAAAACCCGTTTTGTTTTCCTTGCATTCATAGGGAGAATGATAGAGTCTAAATATGCTGTGCATATCTGTTCTGTTTCAGTTTTCTAACAAAATACTATCTATACGGTAACCGGTGTCATGCGAATCATTTACGAGCACTATGGACACAAGCGAGTCACAACGAGCGATCACGTTGCACAAGCAGACCGGCAAACACCTGTGCGCGTCTCATACGATGCATGTGTGTGCTCTACAGACATGCTTCGACAAAGTTGAAAAAGAGTAAGATACTACACCCAATCGGCTTCAGAATGCATAACCATATGCATATCACTGTGATAAATGCTGATGTAGTGATGTCGCCAGAATGGTGATGAAAACCACAGCCGTGTCTTTGATAACTTGCCCAGATAGTCCTCCATGAAAGCGATTGATCTGAGTCTGACGTGAGACTTGCTCTTGTTAGTGAAGTACTCGCGTCTGTTACCGCGGTAACCCATAGAACAGAATGATAGGCTGACGTGGACTTAGAACGCCACTGTATGCACATTATTAGTTATCATAGACCAGCGATCGACCAATACGGAACATCCGGTTCGTCAACTGAATTGGAGCATCAGCATCTGCGAACTCAGACGAGCGTAAGTACCGATCTTTTATACCCAGTATTAGAATGTGATTGGATAGATACATTTAAAGTGACATGACAATTAAGTCTTCCCGGCAGAACTTATGCTTAAGCTTCCATTTCTTATGTTACATCACTGCTGAGAAACCCTCAGAAAAAGTGATGCAATTTATTGATTTGTTTGGTTATTATTGATTGACATTCTGACTAGTATAAAGTCTTTATCAAGTTTGGACTTTGCAAAATCATGTTAACTACATCTGAGCCAAATTTTGGGTTGATATCTCACAGCAATCAAAAGTTATGGCATTTGGAACCAAGGTAGCCTTTTTCCAAAAGTCCAAAAACCTCTATAAACGAGATCTGAGTGTTTTACTGAACAGAAGAACTACTTACATGTGTAAACGTCACAATACATTTTTTTTATTTTTATAATTACATAAAATAAGTAACAAGTGATAAGATCCTGGTCGATGAGTGATGATTCTTCAGCACATTTTCAGCGTGTTCTCCTATTCTACGGTGCACGGTAAATCAAGACCTGTCAGGGAGATCAGCCCAATCCAAGAGCGTCCAGCGTTAAGAGAGTGTCCGATTGCTCTCTACACATCGTCCCTGCCCACTTTACATTTGACCATTTTAATAGGATAGACAGTTGAATAGGAACCCAACCTCGTTATACTCAGGGCTCTGAACTGGTTAAAGGAACGAAAATGAAAACCGGAAACAAACTAAATTTTAAGAGGAGCAAAAAAGAAAACTAAATCAAAATCAATTTGAATCGTTCTGAACAGAAACGTTAATTTGAAAAGACCATTAACCGGTTAATAACGTTATTTTATCGTTCTCTTTAATATTTTAATTTGGCAGTGACCAATAATGAATAGAGTAGTACAGCATGTGACGTTGACGGATCAAGCGTGAGTGAAATGCACCATCATCTATGAATCTACCGGTAACGCAAGTCAGCCAGAGCGCGCATTTTCATGCCTCAAGTACATTTCTTTCTTTCTGAGGTCTACAATGAAAGCGCAGGTATTGGAGGACATTCTTTTCGTATGTTTAAATAAGTACGGACTTTAAGCTCAAATAGTCTGATTTAGGCTAGTTTATGGATTCCGTTTAAGCCTATCCAAGTAGGCTACTAGCATCTATCAAACATTTTTCCTATAGTCTTTCAGATTGCCAATACAGGACAGGTCAATGTTTTCTATATAGACGGTTGATGCTTCGTATTAAATGGTATGTTATATTGCATTAAATGATCAAGCTTTATTAGCTGACTGAATTTGATTATGTGATGCAAGGACATGTTGTGCAGTGTTTGCTTTGAAATTACCAGTTGACAGTGCATTAAAAGAGCAATGGTTATCCAGTTTATTTATTCTTTATTCATGCAATTTTTAAAACAAGTCGTGTTGGAAAAAAAGTTATGTACAAAGAATGTTATCACTCTTCTGAAAAGAATAGGCATATAGAGGGCCACTTTCCGCTCCATTAAAACAGGTCAATATTTGTCCCGCTGTTTATGCTTTGTAATTAATGCATGTATTTCTGTTGTGGTTTTAAAAATGTTATGAAATAAATATTCAAGTTTAATTATCATGCGTTATATTATTATTGAGTGAAAATAAGTCTTTACTTATACATATTTGTTTAAAGTATAGGCTAAATTAAAATAACGTTATTAACCGGTATTTTTTCAAATCAAACCGTTTTCGGAACAGTAATGTTTATTGAGGAACGCAAAAACGGAAACGCTAAAATATCGATTCTGCTCGGAGTGAACCGATTGATATTTTTTTCCGTTTTTAAGCCCTGGTTATATTTAAATATATTTGCTTCTTCTTAGCCTAAGTGTTCCTGCAACTGAGTATTCTCGTCTCCGGCGTGATGACTCAGATCTTTCGAATATTCCAATCTAATATGACCCCTGACCTGTAAAGTTGCCAGAACAATAATCATATGCTGTTTGTAAATTGGCCAGAGGAGAACGTCTCGGTTACGGATGTAACCCTCGTTCCCTGAGGAGGGAACGGAGACGTAATGTTAGTGACTAACGAATGGGGGGTTTCGCTTAGAAGCCTATCATCTTCGAGCTTAGAGAAAACGCCCAATGGCGTGCCAATGCCATGGGCATGCGGAATTTGAATACGTGACTCCGCCTCACTGCGTGAGTATATAAGGAAGTACGTGGCAATATCGCATTATGTTACCTGCTTGAGGAGCCAAACTGAACTCCGCGTTCCAGGTAGCACAGCTGACGTGGCAAAGGGACGTTACGTCTCCGTTCCCTCCTCAGGGAACGAGGGTTACATACGTAACCGAGACGTTCCCTTTCGTTCAGTCACTACGACGTACGTTAGTGACTAACGAATGGGGGTCCCAATAAAATCACGCCACTCAGCTGTCTTCCAGTGCCCTGCGTAAGTGCGAGTACCCTGTCGTAAGACTAGTACGGACGAAGGACTCCCACTTAACACAGGATTACCAAGGTACACTGGGAAGCATATCCCAGTGAGGGAATGCCAAGATGCCTACCCGTGGGGAGGACTTAAGAGACACATATGACCCGATTAGGGGCTGCATATGGAGATCTCTAGGGTACCAGCCGAAGGTGGATTTTTAACCCTAGGGTTGGCGGGGGACACGCCAAGGGAAGAAACCCGCTCACTGCGGAGGCTTACGGTGAAATACACGTGTGGGGGTCGCCGGAGGGGAACCATGCACACGGGGCACCTGGCCGGAGATGAGGGTCTGGGCTCGCTTAGAGGGCAGACACACAGGTATCGGCGTAGGCAGTGCTGGAGGAACTCAGGGCTCTCTGGGAGCTCACCTGAGGGAAAAAATCGCACGTATCCAGTCCGAGGAGTGGAGTGGCGAGCAAGCGAAGACACCAGAGCCTGGTCCATTACCGGCCCCTCGGGGGGGCGAGTACATAGTCGGACACTGGCTCCACTCGGAGATTATAGAATCTGGCGAATGTGTTAGGTGTCGCCCAGCCTGCAGCTCTGCAGATGTCTGTTAGCGAGGCGCCATGCGCTAAAGCCCAAGAGGAGGCAACACTCCGAGTGGAGTGTGCCCTCACACCAAGGGGACATGGTCGACCTTGCTGCTGGTAAGCCAAAACAATGGTGTCCACTATCCAGTGAGACAACCTTTGCTTTGAGAGAGCTGCAGGTCCCCGACCCTCTTAAGAGAGGCCAATGCGGTCAGCAGAGCCGTCTTCATCGACAGGAACTTAATATCAACCGACCGCAAAGGCTCAAAGGGAGGCCTCTGCAGAGCACTTAGAACTACTGAGAGGTCCCAAGAGGGTACGAGAGGAGAGCGAGGAGGATTCAGTCTCCTGGCTCCCCTCAGGAACCTGATGATCAGGTCGTGCTGACTTACCTTTTTGTCTTCCAAGATATCGTGGTGGGCAGAAATAGCGGCCACATAAACTTTAAGGGTGGAGGGAGACAGCCTTCGCTCCAACCCCTCTTGGAGGAACTCAAGCACGGACCCGATCTGGCATTTCCAGGGGTCTTCTTGGCGGGAAGAGCACCAGGTGACGAAGAGGTTCCACTTCAACTCATAGGCATGCCGAGTGGACTCTGCCCTAGCGGAAGTGATGGTGGCGACCACCGTAGGTGGTAGGCCACTCAAACCTGCCGCGTCCCGTCTAGGAGCCACACGTGGAGGTTCCAGAGGTCGGGACGCGGGTGCCATAGGGTGCCCCATCTCTGAGTAAGGAGGTCCGGTCTCAGAGGAATAGGCCAGGGAGGGGCTGTCGCAAGGAGTAAGAGTTCGGGGAACCAGGTCCGGCCGTGCCAGTACGGGGCGACCAAGAGGACCTGCTCCTTGTCCTCCCTGATCTTGCACAGGAGCTGTGCGAGTAGGCTCACTGGGGGGAACGCATATTTGCGTAGGCCCCGCGGCCAGCTGTGCGCCAGTGCATCCGAGCCGAGCGTGCCCTCGGTCAGGGAATAAAACAGGCTGCAGTGGGAAGAGTCGTGGGAGGCAAACAGATCTACCTGTGCGTCGCCGAACTGTTCCCAAATCAGTTGGACCGTCTGGGGATGGAGTCTCCATTCTCCCGGGAGAGGCTGAAACCGCGAGAGCTCGTCGGCTGCGTGGTTCAGGACTCCTGGAATATGGGCAGCACGAAGGGACCTCAGGCGCTTCTGACTCCATAGGACGAGATGGCGGGCGAGTTGAGACATACGGCGGGAGCGTAGACCGCCCTGGTGGTTGATGTACACTACTACGGCCGTGTTGTCTGACCGGACAAGCACATGTTGACCCTTCAGCAACGCTCGGAAGCGGTGCAGGGTGAACCGTACTGCCAGCAACTCGAGGCAATTGACATGCAGGAGGCGCTGGGGTCCTGTCCAGGAGCCCGCGGCTGCTTGTCCATTGCACATGGCACCCCACCCCGTGGCAGAGGCATCCGTCGATATGACAACAAGCCTGGAAACTCGTTCTAAGGGGACACCTGCCCTTAGAAAACTGAGGTTCGACCACGGGGTGAGCGTCTGTAGGCAGGGCCGAGTCACTTGGACCCGGAGCGTGCCAGACTGCCATGCCCATCTCGGGACTCGATCGCGAAGCCAATGCTGAAGCGGTCTCATATGTAGCAATCCGAGCGGCGTTACCGCGGCTGCAGAAGCCATATGCCCCAGGAGCCTCTGAAATAGTTTCAGTGGAACCGCACACTTGCTCTCGATTTGACGGAGGCAAGTCAGCAGAGACTGCGCGCCCTCGCTCGAAAGCTGCGCGTACATGGCGACCGAGTCGATGTCCATACCGAGAAAAGAGATCCTCTGCGCTGGGCAGAGTTTGATCTTCTCCCAGTTGACCCGAAGGCCCAGACGGGCTAGGTGTTGGAGCACCCGATCTCTGTGTCCGCAAACCTGCTCCCGAGAGTGGCCCAGTATGAGCCAGTCGTCGAGATAGTTCAGGATGCGAACCCCGTGCTGCCTAAGGGCGTAAAGACGCGAGGGGACAGGGATAGCCCGAATGGGAGGACCGCGTACTGATATGCCCTCCCCTCGAAAGCAAACCGTAGGAACGGTCTGTGTCGAGGAAGGATGGAGACATGAAAGTAGGCGTCCTTCAGGTCGATCGCTGCAAACCAATCGTGAGGACGAACGCATTCAAAAAGGCGTTTCGCAGTCAACATCTTGAACGGAAGCCGGTGAAGGGATCGGTTCAAGATGCGAAGGTCCAGGATTGGCCGTAACCCACCGGTTTTCTTGGGTACAATGAAGTAGGGGCTGTAGAACCCCGACTCCATCTTGGCTGGAGGGACAGGCTCGATCGCACCCTTCGCCAGCAGGGTGGCAATCTCCGCACGCATGACGGGGGCATGGGCCCCGGTCACGGTATAGCGGACTCCCCTGAAGCGGGGAGGAGCCTGCACGAACTGAATCGCGTAGCCGCGCCTGACGGTCCGCGCGACCCAGCGGGACAGCCCCGGAAGCTGAAGCCAGGCTTCCAGAAACTGCACCAACGGGGTCATACGGACGGTCGACGTACCAAGGGTGGGGCAGCGAGGCAGCGTTACCGGCCCGGACATGGGAGGCTGTGGGGCGTCCCGGTGTGGGGGCACGGTTAACGGCTGCGTCCTGACAGAGGAGACCAGGGAAGGACGCACGTTCCACTGGGGTCTGCTCTGAAAGGAGGCTGGCGACAGAGAGGGATGCGAGTGGCAGGACCCGGGGGTGGCGCGCACTGTCATCACCGATCTCTGGGTGCTCAGGGATGGGATTGTCAGTTCTTTCTTTAACCACATTAGGGTGCTGCTGACCCGGGGGCCAGCAGCTGAACAAAAGATTCTCCCCCGGCCCTCCACCGGGGGAAGGAGCGGCCCTGCTGCCGTCTCCTGGAAAGAACTGCCCATCCCTGAGCTGTCTGCATCAGGAGCGCCGCTTAGCCTGGCGTTTCTTTTCGGGCTGCGGGGCTGGAGCGGACTGGGGCGCCTTCCTGCGGCTACCTCTGCGTGGCCCAGGTGGAGGCTGCTGCTTGGGTGGCGCAGAGGTTGAGGGAGCCGCGGGAGGGCGCCCTCAGCGGCGAGCAGACTGAGGCACCTGTGCGGGCGGTGGTGTGGAGGCAGCAGCTGACCGCCGGGGCAGGATATGTTTTATCGCCTCAGTCTGCTTCTGAGCGGCCGAGAACTGTTGGGCGAAGCTCTCGACCGCCCCGCCGAATAGCCCATCCTGGGACATGGGTGCGTCGAGGAACCGGTTCGCTCGCCGTCCCGCATATCGGCCAGGGTGAGCCATAGGTGTCTCTCCTGGACCACAGTAGTGGACATCACCTGACCCAGGGAGCGTGCGGTCACCTTCGTCGCCCGGAGAGCGAGGTCGGTGGCGGCACGCAACTCATTGCTGAGTCCTGGATGAGCTCTACCCCCGTGCATGTCGCACAGCAACTGGGCTTGGTAAGCCTGGAGGGTTGCCATGGCATCCAGCGAAGCGGCGGCCTGCCCCGCAGCTCTATAGGTCTTCGCCGCCAGGGACGACGAAAACCTACAGGCCTTGGAGGGGTGCTTTGGGTCACCACGCCAGGTCGAAACACTCTGAGGACACAGTTGCATCGCAACAGAGCGTTGGACTGGGGGAACCCCAGTGTACCCTTTAGCCGCGGCTCCATCAAGGGCAGAGAAGGCGGAAGAGCTCGCCAAACGGTTGCGGGAAGACAACGGGTTCTTCCAGGACCGCGCGATCTCTTCATGCACCTCGGGAAAGAAAGGTATTGGAGGAGTGGCCGGACGAGTGTCCGGACGCGCCGCCCCCAAAAACCAATCATCCAGCCGCGAGCGCTCAGGTCGGGGCGGAGGGTTCCACTCCAACCCAAGCGTCGTGGAGGCCCGAGAGAGCATGGCTGTCAATTCTGGGTCCGACTCGGGCAATGCTGGCGCACCCGAAGGTGGCAGCACAGCCGAGTCATCATCCTCAGATGACTCCAGCCCACCTTGTGATGCGGCGATAGACATTTCCTCGTCTTCCGCCGCGCCAAACGCCACAGTCGGGACAGCAGGAGCTGGCCCCGATGTAGATGCTTGAACACGGGGTGGGTCAAGTGTATGAGAGGGGGGTGTGGGCCGAGGCACGAGCGTCGGAGCTTTATTCCACACCGTCACCCTCAGGTCACCCTGGCCACCAGCCAAAGTGCCGCCTCCGGTGGAGGCCGCAGATTGGGGTGTGGCAGAGGGGACTCTCGCTCCGGCATCAGCGCGGAGGTCTAGGAGTCTCGACCGTAACACTGAGATGATCATGTTCCCGCAGTGAGAACATGAATCATCCACGAGCGCTGCCTGAGCGTGCTGAAAGCCCAAACACGTCACACAGCGCTCGTGCCCATCAGAAGGCGAGAGAAATCTACCGCACCCAGAAGTGCACGGGCGAGACATCCTGAAAAGGACGTGCCACGTGCAAGCTCTTTTGTGAGAGGAAACTTCGCAGTCGATGCCGAAGCGCCCAGGGAAACACACACCAGCTGTCAAACGGACCACTGCGCAGATCAGCAGGCAGGAAGTATGCGATCACTGGAACGCGCCGTAACACCAACACCGACTGGAAAGCTGCTTGTCTCGAAGAAGCTGACAGAGTCTCAGAAGGCTGTAGGAGTGAAGAGGTAGGTACCCTTGGCTCCGAAAGCAGAACATAATGCGATATTGCCACGTACTTCCTTATATACTCACGCAGTGAGGCGGAGTCACGTATGCAAATTCCGCATGCCCATGGCATTGGCACGCCATTGGGCGTTTTCTCTAAGCTCGAAGATGATAGGCTTCTAAGCGAAACCCCCCATTCGTTAGTCACTAACGTTACGTCGTAGTGACTGAACGAAAGGGAACTGCCCCCCCGACTGAGCCTGGTTTCTCCCAAGGTTTATTTTTCTCCATTATGCCCCTGATGGAGTTTTGGTTTCCTTGCCACTGTCGCCTTTGGCTTGGCTTGCTCAGTTGGGGACACTACATTTTCAACTAAATATCCAAATAAATCTAATTAGTAAACTATTAGGCTGTATGGCCGAATACAATTCTGTTGCATTATTTTCCTGTTTAACACTGTGACGCTGCTTTGAAACAATCTGCATTGTAAAAAGCGCTATATAAATAAAGTTCACTTGACTTGACTAGAGCACAACTGCATGAGCTTAAATGCCTGTGCTTGCATTCTGGGTTAACCCCTTGGAGTCTGAGCTGTTTTGATGCCCTTTAGAAGTTTTGACATGCTCTGACATTTGTGTGTTTTTTTTTTTCAGTTGCTTATAAACACATTAATGCCAAAAGTGTAATTACACTGTATTCAGCACAAACTGGGCTACCAGAATATGTGAGCAACTTGTATGTACATGCTTGTATTTTTGATAGAAAAATGTTTATGCACCGATTTTGAAAAAACTAAAAAAATTATTTTAAAATTAAGGCCTCAAAACACAATAGATATCTGTTCCCAAGATTTTTGACTCCTGTCTTTATTTGCATATAGTTTTTTCTTTATACTGATGTGAGAATCATTGAGCCTACTCATTCATATAAAACAATACACTGATTTAAAATTTGTAAGACAGTTTCTCTTCACAAAGCCAATATGCGAGGAGGCGTGATATCTAATGAATAATGATGAGATAACACCTAAGATAACGTCTCGGGTTATGACTATAACCCTTGTTCCCCGAGAAGGGAACGAGACACTGCGTCATCGAGTGATGACACTCTGGGAACGCCCTCAGCGTTACGCATCTGAAGCATGAATGAAATCAAGCCAATCTGATTGGTGTTGCGTCGTGACGTAGTATAGTTTAGTTTAGTTTAGTTTAGTGGTACTTTATTGTTCAGCCTAAGCTGAAAATTGATCTTTGGTCTCGCCACATAATCACAAAACAATTAATAGTACATAACATCCAATAAATACATCTAACAATACACTTCATCCACAATGACAAAATTAAAATATTCATATTTCCTACCTCTTATTCAAAAGACTTATTGCATTTGGTACAAAAGTTTGTTTATATATTGCTTTAGTTACTTTTGGCATTCTATAACGACGACGTGATGGTAATAATTCAAAAACATGATTCAAAGGGTGTGTTGTGTCTCTTGTTATAATCAAAGATTTTCTCTGAACAGCAATCTGATATAACTGAGCGACTGATTTTTGCTTTAATCCTATAATTTTTCCTGCTACTCTTGTAATTCTCTCTAATTTAACTTTATTTGCCGCAGTAATTCGTCCGAACCACACTGTAATATTATACCCTACAACACTCTCAATTAGACCTGTATAAACTCTTTGCAACACAGCTTTGCTCACACAAAATTCTTTCAATTTCCTTAACAAGAATAGCCTTTGATTTGCTTTCTTACAAATAAGAGCCACATTCTCAGAGAAGTTCAGTTTACAGTCAATCATGATTCCTAAATACTTAAAAGTCTTCACAATTTCAACAGTTTGATCACATAGAATTATTTCTGTTAAAGGCTCTGGGTGATTTAAAATCAACTCTTTTGTTTTACCGACATTTATCAATAAGGAACTTTCTTCACACCATTTTTCTAGTTTCGAAACTTGTTCCTTGTACTCAAAATGAACACAGTCTTTCCATAACAGTGCCACAAGTGCCATATCATCTGCATATTTATATAGTTTGTAATTCTCATGCTGCATTCTTATACCACTTGTGTAAACAGAAAATAGAAGAGGTGAAAGGACGCAACCTTGGGGTGCCCCTGTGTTTAAAAATATAAGATCCGATTCGAACCCCCGAGCACAAACTCGCTGTGGTCGATTTGTTAAGAAATTCTTTATCCAGTGAACTATTCCTCCATTTACACCTAGAACCAGGAGACGTTCCAATAGTAAATGTATCTGCATGGTATTAAAGGCAGACGTGTAATCAATAAAAAGAACACGCACATAAGCCTTTGCTTTTTGTAAATGGCTTGTAATTGTATCGACCATAGTGAGCGGGGCATCCTCTGTTCCTCTTTGTGCTTTATATGCAAATTGCATTACGTCTAATTGTTCTGATATGTATGGTTTTAGATAAACACTAACTACTCTTTCCATGCATTTAGCAAGTATTGATGTTAACGCCACAGGACGAAAGTCATCTAGATTTTTTGCTTTCACTTTTTTCGGAAGGGGTCTTATAAATGATAACTTCCATTGATTTGGTACGATCTGTAAGTCTAATAAAAACTGAAATAATTTTGTTAGGGGGTCAGTTAGTTCATTTGCACATATCTTTAAAACTCTGCCCTTAAGGCCATCTGGGCCCGGTGCTTTACAGGGCTTAATGCATTTAAGGGATCTTCTAATTTGGTCCCCTGTCAACCAGATCGGTGGCGCCACTGGAATATTATTACTTATTTCTTCAATCTTATTCCAGTTATCGGCTGCATCATATCTTCCATAAAACAAATTCAAATCGTTAACCCATTTAAAACCATCCGTCCCTATGATGCTGTCATTATTTACATTTCTTGAGTCACGCCCCATCATCTTATTCAAGCCTTGCCAAGCACTCCTTGCATCTTGATTCGCTAACTGATCCTCTACCTTATGTTTAAAATCAATCTTTGCTTTCTGTATCATAGCTCTCAGTTCCTTCCTTTTTATTTTAAACCCCTCATGATTATTTTCACGAAATGCCCAATTCTTTTCATTGACAAGTTTTTTTTAAATCTTTAGAGAGCCATGGCTTATTATTTGAGAAGATTTTAACCATCTTAGTATCAATAACTGTTTCTTCACAAAATTGAATATAAGAGGTAATACAGTCAGTTAGTTCGTGAGGGTCTCTGCATGAATAAAGAAAAACCATCCCAGTTTGTAGTGCAAAAACAGTCCTTTAACATGTCTTCTTTGTCCTTACTCCAGACCTGAATTCTCTTTTCCACTGGTTTATCCCTTCTGACTAGTTGTCTGTATTTTGGCAGTAGATGGATAACATTGTGATCTGATCTACCAATCGGTGCTCGACATACTGCCTTATATGCGTCGTCAATATTGCCATAACATAAATCCAGTGTGCGTGAGAAACGGGTTGGACAATAAATATATTGTTGCAAGTGTGGAAGAGTCTCTGTTAGTGAAAGTGTATTAAAATCCCCCAGTATGAAGACTGGTTGGTCTGCCGACTTTGTTAGGATCCTAGTAAAGCACTCTGCAATATGCTCCACTGCCTCGTTATTATTAGGACCTGGTACATATACTAGGAATATGGTTATTCGACCAAATTCCCGCGGCAGATAAAAAGGTCTAAATGATACAACCAAGGTCTCATAGTCCGGGGTACAAGTCTGTTCAATTATAGTAAACTGTGACGACCAGTTCTTATCCACATACATGCAGAGTCCCCCGCCAACAGATTTCCGTGATTTTACCTTGTCTCTGTCGGCTCGTATAGTGGTAAATCCCTCGATGTCCACACTATGATCTTCATTTAACCATGTTTCCGTGAAACAGATGAGATTACTGCTCCTAAATTCCTCCTCTTGTCTAACTCGAAGCGCAACCTCATCCATCTTGTTATTAAGAGATCTCACATTAGACAGCGTGATCACTGGAAGTGGGTGCCGGCTTCCTCGCCTCCGCAATCTGTTGCGAATTCCTCCTCTCGATCCTCGCTTCTTAATTCTTGATCTCCTTCTTTTGCGCAAACATATACTTGTTGGAATCTTAACATCGATAGCGTGATTATCGTATCGTAACGATAGCAAAAAGTCTCTTGAATAAGTCCGGCTCGACACCGTAGACGCCAGTTGATCTTCAAAAGCCTTGCCCGCCAGCACCACTCCAACCAGCGCCAAGGCCACGCTGATCATAAGCACATTCATACTGCTCACAATTTAAAAGGACAAAATTAAAACAAATAAAATAACAACTTAGATACACCAACAAATGCCACGAGACAGCGAGACACAGGGTCAGCAGCAGGCCGCGCCCCCGGAAGTTAGGGGGCTCCATGCTCCTGGTGGAATGGGCCCTCACGGCCATGGGTGAAGGCAAATTGCGCACCCTATAAGCCGTGGCTATAGCCTGGACGATCCAGTTACTGATTGTCTGAGTTGACGCAGGCAGCCCCTTCTTGGGTGAGCCAAAGCACACCAACAACTGGTCTGACCTTCTCCAATGGGAAGACTTCTCTAGATAAATACTCAGAGCTCTGACCGGGCAGAGCAGATGAAGTCTCCCCTCTTCCGCCGTCAGTGGATGACGGCATACCCGGAAGATACAAAAAGGAAGCTGATGCAAACACACACTAGCTCTTTTGCAATGAAGCAAGCGCTCTAGCTGGGATAGGTGTGGCGATGAGACGCAGTGTCTCGTTCCCTTCTCGGGGAACAAGGGTTATAGTCATAACCCGAGACGTTCCCCTTCGAGGGAACTCGCACTGCGTCATCGAGTGATGACACTCTGGGAACGTTAATACCCACTAGGCCACACCAAATCACCCCACGTCCCAGTCTGAAGCTGGGTACCCAGGCACACTTAGGACGCAAGAACTCGAGCACCAGGCGTCACCGGGAGGTGCAGACTGTAGAATCTTATGAAAGTGTGCGGGGTGGCCCACCCGGCCGCCTCGCATACTTCTTGAAACGAGACGCCAGAAAGGAGGGCCACTGAGGAAGCCATGCTCCTGGTGGAATGGGCCCTCACGGCCATGGGTGAAGGCAAATTGCGCACCCTATAAGCCGTGGCTATAGCCTGGACGATCCAGTTACTGATTGTCTGAGTTGACGCAGGCAGCCCCTTCTTGGGTGAGCCAAAGCACACCAACAACTGGTCTGACCTTCTCCAATGGGAAGACTTCTCTAGATAAATACACAGAGCTCTGACCGGGCAGAGCAGATGAAGTCTCCCCTCTTCCGCCGTCAGGTGGGGAGGGGATGGAAAGCCTGAAGAACCAGAGACCGGGCTCCCTGAGATGGAACCTTGGGAATGTAACCCGGTCTAGGGTGAAGGATGGCCCTTACTCTGCCGGGGGCAAACTCCAGGCAGGTTGGCGTGACCGCCAAGGCCTGGAGATCTCCCACTCTCCTCAGAGAGGTAATGGCGAGTAGAAAGGCCACCTTCAGGGTCAGGTTCTTAGGCTCAGCCAGCTCCAGTGGCTCGAAGGGGGCCTCAGCCAGCCCTTCCAGAACCACCGCCAGGTCCCAGGTTGGGACTCTGGAGCGAGCTACCGGCCTCATCCTCCGAGCCCCACGGAGGAACTGTACAACCAGGTGGTGCTTCCCCAAGGGTCCATCACCTAGAGGTGCGTGGAAAGCCCCAAGGGCAGCCACGTACACCTTCAGGGTGGACGGGGTAAGACCAGCGGAGAAGCGATCTTGGAGGAACTCCAGCACTGAAGCCACTGGGCAGTTAACTGGATCCACCTCACGCTCTCTACACCAAGTGGAAAATACATTCCACTTGAGGCTGTACAGTCTCCTGGTAGAAGGAGCCCTGGAGCTGAGTAAGGTCTCGACTACCTCTGCTGACAGGCCCGCCTCTAGGTACTGAGCCCCCTCAGGGGCCAGACCCAGAGG